>NW_028279588.1:0-61520 GCF_059751315.1 Micrasema longulum | reverse complement strand
TATGGGGGTGCTTCATGACATACTCATTGGACGCATTGATAGTCCGGCTCTTTTGTCGGAGTTATCATTAAATGTCCCCGGCTACCGCACCCGTCACACGTCAAGCTCTCTATTTTATGTGCCAGCAGTTCGTACGAACTATGCCCAGAACTCTCCACTTATACGTTTTGCTAGTGAATATAATTTGAACTTTCCCCTTATTGATCCATTTGATTGTAAAAAAATAACATTTAAAATGCGCGTCTTAAAACATACTTTTTTGTCTTATACTTAGTTTCAATAATAAAGTTTTATTTTATTTTATTAAATCTTATCTCTAATTCTTAATATTTTATATATATTTATATTTTCGACACCTGACACCCTCTTTCTAATATAACACCCACACTCCCACCCTCTCACTCACTTACACTCACACAAACCCACTAGTATGTATTGTACGTGTATTTAATGTATTTCTGTGGATATCTGTCATTGGTTTTATTCTCTGTATATGTTATTTGTTATATTTTTATTACATGTATTACTGTTGATATCCCCAATAAATAAAATAAAAATAACGCACAGTTGCGAGAAATGATTTTATTATAGGTCATCCACAAAAAATGTTGAGATGTCTAAGAAATGTCCATATATCTAAATAATTGTGATTTAATAATATTTAATCTGGATAATCTTATTTTTACACACTGATTTAAATACACATTTTACTGCTAAAATTACAGAGGCAAATGAAAAGTGTTTACATTATACGCTTGTATTTGAAACGTTTCGAGTTTGAAATTATTTAATCCATTTGATAAAGTCAGCCCGCGAAACGATAAACCGACTTTTTCAAAGGAAAAAGGGCTATCAGTTTCACAAAAAGATTACATCTGAAGATTTTTGGCAGTCGCATTACCATTTCAAAGCTTAATAAATCGATATTGGACGGATGTAATAGACCAAATGTTCGGGTTACCTGTGATTTAAAATTGAATCCATTTTGCTCTTTGATAACATTTAAGACAGCCGATTTATGAAAATCTTCCAGTAAACGAATTAAATATGGCTCCTTCAGACGGAGAAAGAAGGATTTTAGCCCTACGGGATGTTGGATACAAAAAATGTTTCCTTGCGCGCGGTAAAAATTAGAGCATTAAATTGAACAGCAAAATTTCTTGAAAATATACGAAAAAAACAGTAAAAAATATTTTAATAAAAACGCACTATTTAAAGCGACGTCACTGGTTCATATGAACCAACCAATGAAATAAGAGCTGTGAAGGATATCCGGTTAACTTACCGTGAACGAACCAATCGAACTGACAGCGAGTTATTTAAAAAATACAAAACACTAAAAAATCATAGCGCTGATAATCCGATAATATTTTTTACTAAGTTAAATAGTCTATTAACAAATAAAAAAAGACACTGAATTTCTTCCTTGTACCTTGCTTACTAGTTAAGGCTGTAGTCAGGTAAAACGCATAAAAATAAGGAAATCATACGATTTTGCCATTTTAAAACAAATGTTTTTTTTTTCAAATCGCGCGATAACAAAAAAATAAATCAGATAAAAGTAATAATTTTTAAATGTATTTCTATAAAAAAAAATTACATAAAAGTTTTATATAACGAAAATATAATTACCTTTCGACCGGCAAATTACGCCATTTGAAATATAGACTAAACTTTGAGGCCTCGATTCTCGTATAAAGACTAAGTATTGAACTAAATTTTCCACAAATAATTTGAAGAAGATAATAGATTGCAAATGAAGTTAGCGGAAGCAAAATCTTAATTTTTTGTTTTCAAAAGGAAATACAAGCATTTTAAATCAAATAAATTTTTGTGACATTTTCTTTTATTTCTACGCAAAATAATGCCTTTGGTAATACTTTAAAAAAATAGTCATTGAATTATTATTGTTGAAACTTTTTTTTAAAGAAATATATTCTTTTTTTTAAGAATAATAATTATTAATTTCTGGTTGTAATATTCAATTTCTAACAATATCCTATTTATGTTTTATTACCTTCATACCGGTAAGGGTGGGTAAATAAGGTTTATCGGTAGCCCAGCGGGGACGTGAAAGAAACGCAAACAAACAGACAGACACTCTTTCGCATTTATAATATAAGTAAAGATATGGATTTGGAATATTCGTTCCACAAAACGACACCAAAGTTAAATTATTTTTTTGAGTGTGGGTATCACCTCGCGGCAATAATTATTCGGCAACGAGCCTTTTGTTCTCGTTCCCAGAGGAAGTTAGTCGGTTAGAGAGGAAGCTTGCCTGTGCGTTGATTTCTCTTTGCTCCAACTTACGAGAATCTACAGGCGCTCTCATCTCAGATTTGTACTTTATAATTTGTTTAGCCAACTTCAGACGCGAACATCAAAAGGCTCCATTATTGAATAATATTGAAATTGACACCGAATCTGCGCGACGAAAGTTTTAAAACGCAAAAATTTCTTTAATTTTTCGAATATATTTCGCCGGAGCGACGCGATTTATTATCATTTTTAAATTATTCTCAGTCTGCCTCGTGGTGTAGTGTTCAGTTTGCCTACCACGCAAGAGGTCTCGGGTTCGATTCTCTAAATTGTTGACATGAAATATTTATTTAAAGAGGTGTTTTTAAACTAGAATATTTCATAGTCCCTGGTCTGGCACTTGAACCATAAGACTAATCATTTTACCTTCAAGTAACCGATATTCTTCTATCTGTGAAATTAAAGAGCTAAAACCTTGATTTAAAATTAATGCGGGTGGTGACATTCTAACCGAATTATTTCACCTACATACTGAGAAACGCATAAAATACTTTTCAAATTTTATACTTCTTTGACAAGCTGGTTTTATCAACAATATTTTGAGTATATCCAAATTTTGATGTGAAATTATTCAATTCCCTAAGGAGTCCTTTTCTATTTATACATATAAAAATGACGCGCTTTTATTGGTCTCGAAAATAGCTTGACAGATTTACGTGCGGTTTTAAAAAAAAAAAATAATCAACGTCCTCAAAGTAAATCATTAATAATATCTTCAATATGTGGAGTGAAAAAAAAGTGAGAAGCATATATTTGTTATTCATCGATTT
This sequence comes from Micrasema longulum, assembly GCF_059751315.1. Taxonomy (NCBI): domain Eukaryota; kingdom Metazoa; phylum Arthropoda; class Insecta; order Trichoptera; family Brachycentridae; genus Micrasema; species Micrasema longulum. The sequence goes on along the minus strand of NW_028279588.1, from coordinate 58,431 downwards.
TCAGGGTTGCATTCGACTAAAATGCATGTTTTGAAAACTTCGGAGGAAGTTATTTTTTTGGATATTAAAAAAGTTAGTATTACGCTTACAAATGACATTTATTTTTAGTGGATACTAAATTGATTAATTTCATTGCGATTTCTTCATTTCTACATATTAACATATTTTTATTGGATTTTAAGTAATGCTTAAATAATGTTAGCTTACATTTAATACATTTTTGAAAAACGGATTCATACGCAAAATGCCCCACTGTTGATAAGTAGCGCAGAGTTTGACATTTGCAAAAAGAATTCTATATTTGAAAATTAATTATCTTATGTTTTGGAATTCAACCATAAAAAAGTTTCTGGGTACCTATTTATCAATGAAAAGTCTTTTTCCTTTTATCCGAACAGTTTTTGCATGCTTTCACGGCAATTTTCAGGCAATTTTCTTTTAATTTATTTTGGTTTCGAATAAAATGTCTTGCTCACGTTAAATCACGGCTGGCGGTTAAAGAATGACTAAATTCGCGTTAAGCATAAGTTAAGTGTCATAACTTTAGAAGGCTCAGGGTAAAACACGGTCTGATTTTTCTTCATTTACACATATTTTCCCCATGGATTATGGCACTAGAGTAGTAATTTTTGCACTATTTCGATTTGAGCACAACGAGGCCTCTTAGCCAATCACATGAGGAGATAAAACGAAAAGCTAACCGTAATTAAGAATAAATAAACAACTCTAAAAAGCAAAATATATATCGTGTGTCCTTATTTACGAAAAAAACGTTTGTTTAACCAGCTAATAGCAGGCAAGCCAACGTTCGGGCAGGACAACGTCTGTCGGGTAAGCTAGTTATTAATATATTACAACAGAGATAAATAATAGAAGGTAATATAGAAGTTGCAATATTTGAGTTTGTCCAAATGTTTGTAGACAAAAGACTGGATTTAACCCCCTTAGGAGTCGTTAAGATTAACAAATTACAACAGGGATGGAGAATACCTTAAAGAAGGGAATATGGAAGTCTAGGCATTTACAGGGCTTATGATCTGTCAATGGCTGGTTCTTAACAATAAAGGTTTCAGCTCTTTATCTTTACTAAAATCGACAAATGGAAGAATTGAAGAAATATGGATGTTCAAACATAGGCAAAATGGTAAATGTTACACAGTGTGTAAAGTGGCCACTAAAACCAGCCATTGACAGGTCATAAGCCCTGTAAATGCCTAGACTTACATATTCCCTTCTTTAAAGTATTCTCCACCCCTGTTGTAATTTGTTAATATGAAAGTCTTGTTGGGCTGACTGGGCATTGACTGCGCCCTGTCTCTTGTAATATTAATGACTCCTTAGGGGGTGAAATCCAGTCTTTTGTCACCAAACATTTGGACAAATATAAAATATTGTAACAAAACCAACTGGTCCAAGAAAAAGTTTAAAAATTGATCAATTATTTTCAGAATTCGCCTAGTGTGAGAAAAAAATCGATTAGATAAATCTCTGCACAACAATAAAAGTTTCAGCTCTTTAACTTCACAAAAATCAACTGATGGAAGAATTAAAGGAATATGTATTTTCAAACATAGGTTAAATGCTAAATGTTACACAGTGTGTAAAGTGGCCGCTTAAATCAGCCTATGTCAGGTCATAAGCCTTTTAAATACCTTGACTTTCATGTTCCTTCTAATGAATATTATCCATTTCTGTTGTAATATATTAATCTAAATACCTCCCTAGGAGGTGAAATCCAAATCTTGTCGACAAAAATTTGAGCAAATTAAAAACATTAAATATATTTCAATTAGCAGTTTCTTATTAATTACAAATTCACGATGCTAATGCTAATCATTTATCACTTCCCCGCGGTAACAGGTAAATTGTATAAAGGTGACAGTGATAAATTATTCGCTGTAGGAATTGTAAAAAGAAACAGCTCTGAGATTGCTGGCCTAATGAAGATTTGAAATAATTCGTTTTTGTGGTGAAAAAAAGAAACGCTTTTTTGAGAAATGATTGAAAGGAAAGAAAAGTTGGAAGCATTTTATTATTATTTTTTCATTTTAAATTACAGATTTAACACAATTTATTTGATTTAATAGCATAATTATACATTTTTACAATTTAAAAAAATTTCACTTGTTATATTTTTACTAAAACTAAAATCCCACCAAGCCACTTTTTGTAGCTTGTTGGTGAAGATTATATTTATACTGACTTAATTATATTATTTACATTTATAAAAACAATGAATTACACATAAAAATTAACAGCCGGAAAGATCAGAATAAACATGTTTATACAAATAATAATATATAAATTTATTTTTTAAATACAAGAAAATACATGAAAAAATAAAATATTTATACCTAAGCTACTATTCATATATAAACTCTTGATCGAGTAGCCACTCTCATATTTTGCTCTTGTTACAATGTGAGTTAAATTTAAGTTCTTTTGGTAATAAATTAAAAATTCTAGGTACTAAATATTTGAGAGTTCTATTTCCATATTCATTAATTAAACGAGGTAAAGTATATTCCTCCATACACCAAAACCGTTTTACAGACCATGGGTTTCACAACCGGTTGTATAAATAGAAAAGACAACGTTTTTTTTTTCAATAAACAATTTACTGTTTTAAAACTTCCAATTTCATGTATGACGATTTTATTGAATTTAACTCTATTACTTTCGGCGTGAGTTTGGCAAATTATACAGAAGTGTTTTGTCGGATATTGTCGTTAAATTTCAAGACCATATTGCTTTTCGTAGATCTCTTCGCGACTAAACAGTGTGGGATGAAGTTGGATTGGCATGGTTTAGCTTAAAGTTTTTTTTAATATAGTGTATACTATTATTGTTTTGCCCTTGTTTGTCTTTGCTAAATAGTTTTACGTTCTTTTTGTTCAGTTTCTTGCATTTATGTTTCATCATGTAACTGTTATAATTGGCTTAGGCCGTATATATATATATATAATAAATAAATAAATATATATTTTTCACATAATGAATTGAACAAGTGTAAAAACTACTTTCATTTTTTTTTTAATTACAGCATATATTTATTACAGCAATTAAAATAGCATTATATCAATTCATTAGTTAACCCAAAGAAAATTTGTTGATAATGATCCTTAAGATAAAAATAACTTTATTTAATTTACTTACATATAACTTTGAATTATCTATCCTTACCTCTGTTCTGTATAAATACATTTAACTTTTTAATAAAGATACCAGTCTCGAAGATGTCGCGAAAGCGATGAAACCGGTCACTAGATATTCCAAAATTCCAAAAGATTCCCGGTCACTGGATATATAATAAATAAATAAATATATATTTTTCACATAATGAATTGAACAAGTGTAAAAACTACTTTCATTTTTTTTTTAATTACAGCATATATTTATTACAGCAATGAAAATAGCATTATATCAATTCATTAGTTAACCCAAAGAAAATTTGTTGATAATGATCCTTAAGATAAAAATAACTTTATTTAATTTACTTACATATAACTTTGAATTATCTATCCTTACCTCTGTTCTGTATACATATATTTAACTTTTTAATAAAGATACCAGTCTCGAAGATGTCGCGAAAGCGATGAAACCGGTCACTAGATATTCCAAAATTCCAAAAGATTCCCGGTCACTGGATATATAATAAATAAATAAATATATATTTTTCACATAATGAATTGAACAAGTGTAAAAACTACTTTCATTTTTTTTTTAATTACAGCATATATTTATTACAGCAATTAAAATAGCATTATATCAATTCATTAGTTAACCCAAAGAAAATTTGTTGATAATGATCCTTAAGATAAAAATAACTTTATTTAATTTACTTACATATAACTTTGAATTATCTATCCTTACCTCTGTTCTGTATACATATATTTAACTTTTTAATAAAGATACCAGTCTCGAAGATGTCGCGAAAGCGATGAAACCGGTCACTAGATATTCCAAAATTCCAAAAGATTCCCGGTCACTGGATATATAATAAATAAATAAATATATATTTTTCACATAATGAATTGAACAAGTGTAAAAACTACTTTCATTTTTTTTTTAAATTACAGCATATATTTATTACAGCAATTAAAAAAGCATTATATCAATTCATTAGTTAACCCAAAGAAAATTTGTTGATAATGATCCTTAAGATAAAAATAACTTTATTTAATTTACTTACATATAACTTTGAATTATCTATCCTTACCTCTGTTCTGTATAAATACATTTAACTTTTTAATAAAGATACCAGTCTCGAAGATGTCGCGAAAGCGATGAAACCGGTCACTAGATATTCCAAAATTCCAAAAGATTCCCGGTCACTGGATATATAATAAATAAATAAATATATATTTTTCACATAATGAATTGAACAAGTGTAAAAACTACTTTCATTTTTTTTTTAAATTACAGCATATATTTATTACAGCAATTAAAAAAGCATTATATCAATTCATTAGTTAACCCAAAGAAAATTTGTTGATAATGATCCTTAAGATAAAAATAACTTTATTTAATTTACTTACATATAACTTTGAATTATCTATCCTTACCTCTGTTCTGTATAAATACATTTAACTTTTTAATAAAGATACCAGTCTCGAAGATGTCGCGAAAGCGATGAAACCGGTCACTGGATATTCCAAATTTGTGGATTAAAGTATCACTCGTGTTTTATTTTTATAATAAATTACAATGAACTTCCATCAAGAATTTTCACTTACAAACTTAAATGTTTTAAAAAGGATATGATAAAAAGTTTTACAAAGTAAAAAAAAAAAAAACAATAATAATAAAGTTATCCAAAAAAAACAGTAAGCATATAAACAAAAAATGCAAAGATATAAGCTTATGACATAAATTCTGTAAAGCAAACAATAAATAAAGTGTTACGGTAAGCAAGAAAGACATTTTAAGTTAAATTAATAAATAAGCAAGCATATATTATCACGAAAAAATAAGAAATAAAAGCATGTATCTATGAAATGCGTATTTGCCAATACTACAATGCAATTTGATATAATAGTTAAAAATAAAAAACAAGTATAAGGTAATAAAAATAAACAAGTATTTTTTTTTATTTATGAATTTGAATTGTCAATAATAATTTGACGAGCAGCTACAAATAAACTTGATATTGTGGACTTATAAGATGGTAAAGAATTGGACAGAATATCTGCAGCCGTTCCAAAAAGAGAGTTTACAATTTTATACAGTACAATGAGATTATTAATAGTTCTTTTTTCAGAAAGTGTTGTTAGGTTAAGCAGTGTTAATAAATAGTTATGTAATATGTAATGTTTAAAAACCTTGTATTTTGTCATAAATAAATATTTCATATTATGTACTGCATAATTATTGTTCGCTGATATTTTTTTTTTTTTAAAAAAGAAATATTTGCGTTCTTATGATTTACCCAAATATTTAATTTTGAGGGCCATTTTCAACGAGTTGTAAATAACTCACTATTAGAAAATGGAATCAAGTTGGGGTAGAGTGGGATTCGAACTACAGACCTTTGGTCTGTGAGTCCGAGACACTAGCCACACGACCACAACCCGACCTATGATTGTTTATGTAAAACATTTTTTGTAAGGGTTCTTTGAACCGTTGGCGTTGATGTATACATAAATTAATCAATTTACGATGTTCCATCGTATCAAATTTCCCGTTAGTTTTTTGTATCCAATTTCCCGTAAGACTCAAGATCCCCATTAAATTGTGCGCAACGTATTCTTGCCAGGTACTCTTTTTGTCAAATGACTATTTTATCGCGTGCTGAGTCGGCCATTTTATGAACAGCGCTACGAATAGAAGCCGTGTAATTTAAGATTGTGCCAGACGTCTAGTGTTTTGTATTTAGAGCGGATGCTTCCCGTTATCAAGACAGAAAATAGTATCCCCCCTTCCGACACTGTACTTGAACTAGGTCGTACTGAAAAAAATGCTGAAAAAGACATCAATTAATAAAATATTTCAGATGGTCTAAATTTTTGTAGACAAGGATTGGATTCAACTCCCTGGAGAGCTGTTAATATAAATGTACCCATAAGTAATTAATTATTTGAGTGGCAACAGCAAAGCGAATTTAACTACATATAATTTTATTTTTAATCGATTATATTTATTTATTTATTATTTCACGTTTTACATAAAACTTTTTTTTAAATATGAATACCTTACTGGGCAGTCTTGGGCACAACCCATATCGAGGCATTCATTTACATGATTTAATATATTATACTTATAGTCTCTAAAAAATATACATATAAAATATTACATATTCATATTTAAATCCACACAGATATATATACATATATAATATCATATATAATACCATCAAAGATGTTACTACATTATCTCTGTTTAAATCACGTCTGAAGAAACATCTCCTTTCTCTTCCTTAATCTCTCCTCCTTTCCTTTTTCCTCTTTCCGCTTTTTCCTTTTTCCCATTGAGTAATAGTTTTGATTTGAGGTAATTTATAAACAAATACATTTATTTCTATTTTTATATATTTTTAACTTTTTAATCTTTTTTTTTTTCTATTGAATATGTTCTGTAACTTGAATTATAAAAATAAAACTTTTATTTTATTGGTTGGTTGGAAGAAATTGCCATTTGGCAATAAGCCTGCCAATGCACAAATAACATTATGTACAAAAAGTTAAATAAATAAAATAAAAAATAATAGTAAGAGAGGAAAAAAAAAGAAAAAAAGAAAAAGAAAACAACATTATATTATTAGTACAGCTCACACATTTAACTACTGTGCAGATGTATAACCTTTATCGTTATCTAGGACCTTTTGCCATCTTGTTGGACTTTTAATTACCTTTTCATAAAATTCAGTATCCTTTAAAGAAAAATATGCTTCTAGGTGAGTTCGAACATCATCGATATTTTTAAAATTTTGATTCTTCAGGTAGTATTTCATGGACCGGAATAAATAAAAATCGAATGGAGCTATATCTGGGAAATATGGGGGATGTGGTTAAACCTCCCAGTTTAGCTGCCTTATTTTCTATTGGGTTAAGCTTGCGGCATGCGGCCGGGCACTATCATGTTGCAATATTACCCCTTTTATGTTGACCAGACCTGGTCGTTTTACCAACAATGGGTAGTGCAATCTATCCAATTGTTGGCAATACAATTAAGCCGTAACTGCTACGTCCGTTTCAATAGATCAACATGAATTATGCCACCGCAGTCCCACCAAACGCACAATAACACCTTATTTAAAGTGATTGATGGTTTAGGAGTAGGTACGGCTAGTTGATTGAAGAAAGCCATTGATTAGTGCGCTTGTTGTTGTACAAGACCCATTTCTTGTAACTAGTTACAGTCTTTTGTAAAAATGGATCACTTCTTTCTCTGCACAAAAAAAATGTGCAAATTGTACGCCGTTGATCTTTATTCATCTCCGACAATAGATGTGGGACCCATATACGCTGTCTGCAAACCTTCCCGATTTCGGGAAGTTGTCTTTGTTGACCAAGTAGCCTGAAAAGTGTTTGCTATTTCCTGGATACTCAGTTCAGGATTCGTTTCCACCAGTGTTTTTAAAGCATCATTATCCAACCCTAAAAATAATTTATTACTAATGGGTGCACCTAATATTGACATATTACAACAGAGATAAAGAACATTTAAGAGAAGGTAACATAGAAGTTGAAATTTGGAAAAATTGTTGATAAATCCACCCGATCCGTGAAGAAGTATAGAAATTGAAAAAAAATCATTTTCAGGCGTTGCCTAGTATATAGGTGAAATAATTCAATGAGATGAATCTCACCCGCATAAATAAAGGTTTCAGCTCTTAACTTCATAAACATCAACAGATGAAAGAATTGAAGAAATATAGATGTTCAAATATAGATGTTCAAATATGGGCAGAATGGTGAATGTTACACAGTGTGTAAAGTGGCCACTCAAACCAGTCAACGACAGATCATAAGCCCTGTAGATGCCTAGAGTTCTACGTTACCTTCTCTAAAATGTTCTTCATCTCTGTTGTAATATGTTCATATTTTAAATAAGTTGAAGAAAGATGTAAACAAATGTTTTTGGCAGCAGAAAAAATCAACAGTTCACAGTGGAGTCCGGGTGCCAACCCTTATATTTGGAAACGACGTATGAAATAGGAAAAACAAGTATTTACACAAAAATATAAAACCAACACGACATGCATTTTAATAAGCACATGCACTCATCAGGGCAAACATGCACTGATTAGGTTATGAAAATATTTTATGTTGTGGGAGAAATAGTTGAAAAAAGAGGGAGGGGATGAAGGGAGGGGCGTGAGTTTAATAGGTAAAGAGTGACCATTAAATTTTTTTAAACTATTCTCTCACAACCTTGACTATTTTCTAATCAGTGTATATAAGGCTATAACAACCGTATCATCAATTAAAATTTTATTTTTAATTAAAACTTTGATATAATATGTCATTTATATAGAGAATAAATAGAAGCGCGCATATCACAGTACCCTGAGGTATTCCAAAATCGTAAGTCTCCATTTGCCTATATGTATATTTTACTTTTACAATGAGTTTTTTTTGCCAATCAACAGGCTTATGGAAGTCCTAACAGATTGACATTAGTGAATATATATATAAAAACACTTAATCTAAACTTTAAATCTATTTATAAAATATATAATTATGGCATAATCTAGGAGGACATGTATCAGCTCGAGTAAGGAGTGACAACACCGCTTGCTTCTCGATACATCGACAATACCCTTTAATGAGATTTTGTTCACTGTTTTGAGGATCCTCAGCAGAGGGTAAAAGAATCCGATGTTGGTTTTACAATTTCCCATAGCAAAGACAGCATTGGTACGCAAGTTACGGTGTGGTACATTAAGGTCAATCTGAGCAAGAATATCATGAGCATCCATAGAGCTGGATATTAATTTGTGCAAGAATATCAAACCAGCCAAAATCCTTCTGAATTTTAAACTGAAGATATGAAAGTACTGTAGACGATCATAATAGTTAATTATGAAAGTATTTGAACCAATTCTAAATATTAACGATTTTTAAAAATAACGTTGCACCGATTCAATCCGCGTTATAGGAATATTGTAATTAGGGGACCATTTTACAGAATAAAATTCAAGCAAGCTTCGAACAAACGATTTAAACATAATTTAATTGCGATTTTGGGGCTTTTGAATGGCTTAGATATTAGCAAAATAAATCCAAAGATTTGGGACGCTTTCTTGGAAATGTGATCAATGTGATGGTTGAATTTAAGTTTGTTATCAAAAAGTATCCCAAAATCTCGAATTGTTTCGACGTTCATTAAAGTTGTGTTGTAGACTGAATAATTGAAAACGATTTTAAAGTTTATATTTGAAGCACTTACTTTGTGGTTATTCATTTTAGTAAAATAAATTAAACAACTTTGTTTTTAACCACTAATTTTTATTTTTCACCGACCAGTTTCAAAGCATACAAGCTTTTTCTAAACTTTGACGAAGAAGATTGTTTGCTTTGAAACCGGTCGGAAAAAAATAAAATTAATGGTTAAAAACAAAGTTGCGTTATATATTTTATTTATGAAAAAAAATTATTTATTTTTCTTGTAAATTTAATACACGATGCATGTAAAATGGGCCGAACTCCGTAAACGAAATTCATCGAATATTGATACAAAGTTGTTACAATATTTCTCTACCTTTATGCCCCCGGAATGCGTAACATTAGGGGATAAACTACCCTTATTATTCCTCTAACGTCGGGGTAGTATGGAAGGCTGTCCCCTGCGAGATGAAGTACTGTGGAATAATAAAATAAAACCAAGCAGGATGCTTCCGTCCAACATTTTGTTTTGTATAAACAGTCTCGGGAGTAAGATTATGCGTTTTGTCAAATATATACTGTCAAACGGGGTTATTCTGCCTAGTAAAATTTATTTGGTTAAGTGCCTAGAACCATAGAATTATAAGGTACCAGAAGGCGCGTAGAGTCATGTTTGCATACATCGGTGTTGCGTCCAAAAGTCTGACGCCTGCGCGCATGCGTGAAGTGGCCGCGTAATGTTACCAGACCGCGAACACTAATGATAATAACGCGCGAATTAGATAATTTTGTGTACGTTATGTTACGTTTTACTAACTGGACTATAAAAAATAAGATACTTTTATCAGGCAAATTAAAAAAAAACACTAACAATCATTTAGTAAATAAGTAAGTAAATGAATACCGTTTAATATTATACCAAAGCTTCTTGCTAGCAGCAAAGAAGACCTTCAATTCTTGGTAACAAAAGTCTACGAAGTATGCAAAAAAAGCGATTTGCTTATGAATGTTGATAAATCGAAAGTGATGGTTTTTGAAAGGGACGAAAATATAACTAAATGTGAGATCAGCGTGAACGGAGATATTCTGAATGAGTTAGAAGAATTTGTGTACCTGGGAAGTATGTTTACTAGGGACGGAAAGGCCGAGAAAGATATTGAAAGGAGGGTGAGTGCCAGGAACAGAGTGAACGGTGCACTAAAATCAACTTTGGGAAACAAATGTTTATCGCAGGAGGCTAAACTAGCAGTTCACAACGGAGTTCTAGTTCCAACTCTAATGTATGGGAGCGAAGTATGGAATTGGAAAAATAATGATGGATGTAGGTTAAATGCTGTCAAAATACGATCCCTTAGGCGAATATGTGGTAAAACGATGTATGATAGGTTCACAAATGTCGAGATCCGTGAAGTGTGTAAGGCTGAGACATGAATTATTGACAGAATCAAGAAAGGGGTGCTGCGTTGGTTTGGACATGTAGAGCGAATGGACAGCGAAAGAACGGCTAAAAGGATCTACGATGCAAATGTTGATGGATGCAGAAAACGAGGAAGACCGAGAAAAACATGGCACGATCAAGTCAAATACTTGAAGATGGACATGTCAAAAGTAGGAATAATCGGCGTGCGTGCATGAGAAGATGTATGAATGTAGAGGAAGCGTGGTCTGTATGCCAAGATAGAGTGTTATGGCGTTCTATCCTCTCTGCCTACCCCTACAGAGAAACGGCGTGATGGTTTGTTGTAGTTGTTGTTATTAATGAAAACAATATATTAAATAACTACTGCACCGATTGACGTGTTGTTTTTTTGGGAAATGACGAGCTTTAGCCCGCTCATGTTTGTTCCTCTTAAAATTTTCAATTCGTTTAGTTGAAAAAAAGTCAGGAGCGTACATGATAAAAAAGTTTGGAATATTTACAAACAATATTTGTTTTTTATGGCTCCCAATCAGATTCATTCATTCAATCCCTTATAATTTATACACATTTACTTCATTTAACTGGATTTTAAATAATGCTCAAATAATATTAACTGGCATTAAATACATTTTCGAAAATCGTATTCCTACGTAAAGTGCACCCCGGTTGATAAAAAAAGCAGATTTTGAAATTATTTCACGTTTTAGAATTCAATCATAAACAAGTACCTATACCTCTTTAACAATAAACAGTTTCACGATCTTTTTTAGGATTATCCGAACGGTTTTTACACGCTTTTAAGACACAATAAGGCCTTTTGGTTTCGAGTTAAATGTCGAGCTCACGTCAAAACCTAGCTGGCTGTTAAAGAACAAATAAATACGCCCTGGGCATGACTGAGCGTTTGAGCATGAGTTAAGTATCATAACTTTAGAGGGCTCAAGGTGCGTCTATGTGTATTAATAGGCCCATGGTTTTATTTAAAAATATCGAATCTGTTTCTATGGTTACATTAAAGAATTATGAAGTAAAGTTTTGCAAGGATACTTAATAATTTTTCATCGTAAAAGGAAACGCGGTCTGTTTTGTCCTAATAGAAACGAATTTCCGTATTTCCTCGATGGTTTATGGCACTAGAGTAGTGATTTTTTTTACACGTTATAGATATTTACCACTGTCGTATATTTTCGTTTTCAGAAAAAATATTTATTGTGAGAACTGCAACCATCCAAAACCCCGTAAAAAAGCAGTTTTATCTGCTGTCTTTAGGCGCACGGTATAAAAATAGAACTTTTTTTTAAAAACGCAAAATACACTGATAGAGAAAATTTAATTCTGCCTAAGAAAAAATGTTTTTTAAATTCGCTATTAATAGATTAGAATCAATTAATTAAAGCGGATGCGAACCTTGGACCTCTGATTCATAATTCCGCTACACTACTACTACCTTGACTATGCGGATGTATGTTATCCAGATGCTATCTCTGAATTGCTTGATAAGTTAGAACGATTGCAGAATATTTGTATTCATTATATCTTTAATCTTCGCAAATTTGACCACATAACCGAGTATCGCACGCAACTACACTGGCTCAGTATCAGGCATAGAAGAAACATTCACATTCTATCACTTCTTCACAATATTTCAAATAATCCCACTTCGCCTGTTTATCTGAGAGAGCTCATCCAGCCTCTTTCACAACACGGACTATCTCTTCGTTCTAGTAACGAGAGAACGATTTTAATACCCAATCATCGCTCTAATTTTCTTGCCTCCTCTTTCACAGTAGTAGCCGCTCGATTGTGGAATAATCTACCCGCTAATGTTATAGACGCCCCTTCTTTATTTACATTTAAGTCAAGATTGAAATGTCTAAATATTTAAATTGTTCCTTTATCCTTCTTTTTTCCTTCTTATCCCCTCTCCTCTCTTCATAGTATAGTGTTATTATTTTTTTTATTGTAAATATTTATTTTTGTTAATCTTTGCTTTTAATTTTTGTATAAAATTCTAATATTCAATATGTTCATGTATTTATAATTTTCTCAAACTGAACGGTTTGGGTAGGTAGGAAGAAATTGCCTTAAGGCAATATGCCCGCCCTTATATGTAAAATTATTGAATATGTATATAAAGTGTCAAATAAATACATAAATACTAGGGGACCAAAACATTTATAACAAATTTCGTAAGCGACCCTAAAAATAGAATATTATTAATTAGTGCCTTTAAGTTTATTCCCTTAATGGGTTAAAGGGGTTTATTTCGTCAATACGAAAGATAACAACGTAGCCCTCTTGGGCCATTAGTTAACCCCCTCGGACCGTGGTCCTTTTAAGCAGGTGTAGTAGTAAATTTAATTTAATGACATGCCAGGACGCTTCCGCCGCGCGCTGTAAATGGCAGCGCTCACGAATGACATAATCGACATGCGAACATGCGATTTTCTGGACTTTGATTATTAGTTGTGAACTAGATAAGTTAAAATGTGCTAAATGAGTTGGCTTTGTCTATTTTTTTCCAAGCTGTTGTGTTTTTGTACAAATATGCTAGATTAGTTAGCTTTGTCCTACTTTTTTCAAGCTTTAAAGCAAAATATTAAAGTTTTCTAAAAAAATGTGAGTTGGTTTTGTTTTACTTTTTTCACGCTGTAGTGTTTTGTGAGATAACTGTGTCCTACTTTTCCCCTCTGTAAAGCTAAATATTGATGTGTTTAACTCTTAAAAGACTGTGGTAAATAATCCCTTTGCGCGCGGTGATGTAACACCGTGTTACCACTAGTAAAAGACTGAACATTCTAAAATTCAGATATTAAAAAAATAACGATGATACATACTGTTTAATAATTCCTGTTTCATAATTTATGCAAATAAACATATAATTTAGTCCTGTTACAACAAAACAATTAAAAATCACAAATACGCAACTCATGTTACGCGCGTGCGTCCCCCATCACTATCATCAACCGACTGAAGACTGAATCAGTTATAGACGCAGAACAGCGTCTCTGTCTTCCTTGTTATGACTTATATCTTCTTGCTATCTCTTGTATAAGGTATACTCGTCCGTACAGATGTGTTGCTGAATTAGCGGACATTCATTCTTCGTGAAGCAAGGATAAATATTTTTTGTATTAACATTTAGCATAGTTATACAAATTTAAATTTCCAAATAGGGTGTGAAAATGTCCATTATTCCAAAGATTACAAAAAATACGAATTCATCAATAAAAAAATAAGAGAGAGATATCTAGTCATATGTCGACTAGTGTGACAACACAGCCACACAAGAGTTAAATAATGATGTTTTCGCTAAAATAGGCACATAAACTGATTTGAGAAATAACATTTTTAATTAATTTGCATCCAATGAAGTAAAAAAAAAAACTAAATTACATAATTGTGCAAAATACAGTAACTTTCCACTTATATAAACTGCTATGATAATAGTTGTCATTGGGTGCTAAACAATTTTCGATAATAATAAGAATAAAAAAATAATGAAAAAGAAAAAGAAGGGCAAAAAAAAAACTGCAAATAAATATTTTATATTTATAGTTATATCTTCGAAGGGCTGAACCAGGTTAATCAGTCTTACGCTTCAGGTACCAACCAGTCCAGAGCCTCGATTATGATGGGATGATAAAGACGTCATACCTTCACCTTGACGGTATAGTTGAAGATAAATTCCCTCTAGCGATTATAAAGATATACTACCGACCCCCCACCTTCAAGATTTAAGAGGTAGGTACATCGATATGAATCAAGGGGAAGCGTACGTCACGGTACACATATCTACGCTCTAAAATGACATAGCTTCAGTATGACGTCATAGTTGAAGATAAAAGTCTCCCGACTGACTACAAAGGTATAGTACCGATACCCCCCACCATCAAGTTTTGATGTAAGTACATCATTTTATACCGACGGGTCCAGAACCCCTCGATACGTTAATCTACACAATAAAAGTGTCAGCAATTTTTCCTTTAATTATGATTTGTTAAAAATTTTCATCGTTTTGAGGTAGGCACTTTTTTTCTTAAAAACCTATTAAAAATATGAGAGAGAAATAAATAAGTTTTGAAGTTAAATTCCGTTAAATTAAATTTAGACATAACTGTTACTTAAATAAAACGAACGTCTAGATGTGAAAATAATGTCGCTAGGTTCTGTCCTATTAACAAATGAGAGTATCTAGGCGTCAGACACAGATTAACTGCGTCAGAAAGTTACCATTTAAAAAAAAAAAAATAGTTATTATATTTTTTCCATCTGTTTTACTATCTTTCCGAGTGTATGTATCGAGACGTTAAAGTAGCCGGCTTTGTAGTCGATCGGTGGATACATACAGACGATCATTAAGCGTACCGTCTAGGTGATTTCCAAAAGTCATGCAAAATTTATGTTCAAGCGAGCATTTTTTGCTTGAATTAGGATTTATTGGAATTTACAATCGCTTTGAAGTGAGCACTTTATATTACAAAAGTCTATTTGAAATATAAATGAGAACTAGTTTAAATGTTGATGACGTACCCCCCCTCTTCTTCACATACCTCTTGTTTCATCTAATTATAGGCAAAATTCATATTTATGGCGAACTTTTAATAATTTTAATGTAATTAATAAATCATTTAACATAGATTTATTTGAAAATAATCTTAATAACGTGCGGCGTTTGCTTTCGAAATAACTCGTAGTATTTTTTTCTTTTCTTTTATATTTACATTTAATTACTATTCATTTTATGTTCGAGAATCTTTTTTAACTTACTGTGATGCTACTTGTGAAAACCTGTAATTGGCTTATTTGTTATTTGTTTTGTTATATAAATATGTGATAATTATAGCTGTTGGTTATCCAAATAAATAAAATAAAAAAAAATAAAATAAAAAATAAAGTAAAAAACGCTGACTAATTGTTTGCGGTTAATCCATTGGCTTGTTTTGATCATATGATGTCGATATGACAAGTAAGTAGAACATACCGAGGTAAGATACAGCTAGTACAGAAGTTAAGTGTACCGTCTCGATATATACAGATGAAGATAGCGTTTATAATCGAGGCACAGGGATAGTGAAATATTGATCCATAAAACCACATTAAATGCAATATATGTCGATCTTTCTAAAAATCATGCCAGGGTACTCGAACACGGTAGGCGATCGCATAAACCATTTACTATCTTACATGCTGGCTTATCTCCACTCGATTTCTTTTTCAGGGTTTTCACCTGATTTAGCCATTAAATTGAAAGCACTAAACTCATGTCTGATTGTATTTCAATCACATAACATAATTCTTAATCCGTCTAGAGACAGGTTAACTACGGTAGAAAAAGAGGTTCTAAACGTAACTTTCCGTAAAAAATATCAACAAAAACCCGATTTGAGCAAAATGTATGGAAATTACAATATTTGAGTTTCTCCAAATGTTTGTGGACAAAAGACTGTATTTCGCCCCCTCGGGAGTCATTAAGATTAACAAATTACAACAGGCATGGAGAATACCTTAAATAAGGCATTATGGAAGTCTAGTCATTTACAGAGCTTATGATCTGTCATTGGCTGGTTTAAGTGGCCAATTTACACACTGTAATATTCACCATTTCGCCTTTGTTTGAACATCCATATTTCTTCAATTCTTCCATTTGTTGATTTTAAAGAAGAATCTTAATGACTCCCGAGGGGGTGAAATCCAGTCTTTTGTCTACAAAACATTTGAACAAACTTAAATATTGTAATGAAACCAACTGGTCCAAGAAGAAGTTTTAAAATTGGAAAATTGTTTTCAGGCGTTGCATACTATGTGAAATTATTCAGTCATATAAATCTCTTCACAACAATAAAGGTTTCAGCTTTTTAACTTCACTAAAATCAACAAATGGAAGAATGATGGATGTTCAAACATAGGCGAAATAGTGAATGTTACACAGTGTGTAAAGTGGCCACTTAAACCAGCCAATAACAGGTCATAAGCCCTGTAAATGCGTAGACTTCCATAATCCCTTATTTAAGGTGTTTTCCATCTATATTACTAAAATCTTTTTGATAGTGATAGTTATTGATGTAATTTATATGGATATAAATATGGATAAATAAATAATACATAAATAATAGATAAAATATATAATTTATAATGAAATATATAAAAAAATATATTAAAAAAAATTGTCTCGGCTGGTACAATTATTTAACCTATAGAGTACTGTAGACCCTGGATTATTTTAATATTAGTTGCTCTCCGAGATCGACAGCTGCCCATGCGACGATAAAACTCCTCATGATGTCCCTCACCTGCTGATGCATTGCCCCCTTTTCATCTTTCAAAGACAACAGCTGGAGGCGCGATGCAGAAGCTGGGTGAAGATCTTTGCGACATCCCATCGGTGATAGGTAATAAAGAACTCACACGAGAGGTAGTATCATACATGGTCAATATATAGTGCAGGCAATTGGTAAAATAAACCAAAGTAGGGAACAAAACGCCAAACACTCCTCTAGTGGAACGGAAGGCCTGTTGACTACTGCCAACAGATCGGCTTCTCCTGAAGAGTTTTAAGTGGTTTAATCTCCACATGAGCAAATGCTGAGAATTTTCTGATTGGCCCACATTAGAATATCCCTCCTGATTCCAACAGTTTAGATAAATTTAAAGAAATTTAATTGCAGAAAAATCCACTTTTCTTAATATAAACTTTTTATATTTATAATATAAGTAAATAATAAAGCAACTCCGATGTAAAAAAAGATACAAAAAATATTAGTTTTTGTTGAATGTCTCCACAACTTCATACTGATCATACTGATCGAATGACACACTGATCAAGCAAACAATAATTGCACAAAAAGCTTTAATAAAAATTATTTTTAAGACCCCTTTCATTTAAAAATTCGGAAAAAAAATATATCGGCCCACCCTAATACTCATGAAGTTTGGTTCGGGAATATGGAACACTTATTGGATAGGTACTTTTGACATAAATCCGACAGCACAGCTTTGGGTTGATCCCCCGTATCTGACATCATGGTGAGCGATGGCAAAAATCAATACTCCCCCAGATAAAGGTGAACTACCACACGCCATGCCTTGTGACGTGATGATTGTAAGGGTTACATTCGACGATAGGGTGACGTAGATTGTAGATCTAAAAAAATCGATAACACTAAATATTTTCGTAAGCTATAAAAAAAAAGACTTTTATTGGATTTAAGTTTACTTTTTTTTTTTTAATATATGTGACGTGTTTCGTCTTGTTAGAACATTATGAAACTAACTTAAATATTTACAAAGTTTCCTTATACAAAGTGTTCATTGAACCCTGTCACATCCGAAACCACGATGATCAGTATCAACAAGAAGGCACATTAAAATATTTTTTTAGAACGAATAAAATTTTAAAAAATAAAATATCAAAAAAAGCAATTGGTTGCTTACTTCTGCAGGGGTGAACTGAAAGGACCGCGGCGCAGTATCAGACTCCCCCTTCCCCTCTTCTTGTTACTCCCCTGCAGAAGTAAGCAACCATTTGTTTTTTTTTTTATATTTTATATAAAAAGAATTTCTTTGCTCTAAATATTTTTTTAATATTCTAATATGTCGTCTTGCTTATACTGATCATCGTGGTTACAGATGTGACAGGGTTTAAAAAACACCCTGTATACTCAAAATAATTGCTGTTCAATGACATTGGTGCATAATAGCGTTAATAGTTTATAAGGGTATTTAACAAGTATTAAAGATTAACAAATTCCAACAGGGATGAAAAACACCTTAAAGAAGGGAATATGAAGTCTAGGCATTTACAGGTCTTATGACCTGTCATTGGCTAGTTTAAGTGGCCACTTTACACACTGTGTAACATTCACCATTCTGCTTATGTTTGAACATCCATATTTCTTCTTCCTTTTGTTGATTTTAGTGAAGTTTATTTATTTTGTTTTATTTATTTACTTATTATTTATGCTATTCATCGCCGGCGCGGCGGTTGGCAAGCCAAATGTCAAGAAACGCAGTCGCTATAGTAATTGTTTACATTATTTTTCACTTTTTTGTACAAGATACTCTTACTTTTTTGCAAATTCAATATATTGTAAAAATTTTAAAAGTAAACGTCGATTTTTCGCCAATAAGTGTATTTTTTTTATTTATAAATTTCATTAAAGGTACATGTTTTTTTTTTTAATTCTGTACAGATCTACTTTTACACATCTAGTAAATGTTATCACTGAAACTCTCCCAAAAAAGAAACTAACTCTTGTGCTTAGAGAGTGACTTACACTGTTGTAGTTGTTTATTTATAATAATTCATATAATGTTGAATATACGAGTACATGAGGAAAAAAAAATAGAACATATAAAAAAAACATAAAATAACAATTTATTAACGAGGAAAACTAAAAACAAACCGACAAGAGCGTTGAATTAGAGATTACACACGCGTTGAATTATGACTGCAATAACTTAAGCATGTCATTATTGGTCATTGTGATCGCTCAAATGGTTAGCATGTTTTTTTAGCACGCCGATAGTTATTTGTGATTAAGCTACTGGGTGCCAAACATATATGAAAAATAAATAAATGAATTACTGCATTTGAATTGCAGTGCAATTAAAAAAGAGGCTTTTATGATTTATTTTAATAATCTTCACGCCAGTTTTCTTCGTTCAACTTATCCCCACTTCACACGTCATTACGTCACGTGTGGTGTGTCTCTACTCTTTACCCTAAGTTACGAGTATGTTAGGATAAATCTTATCGCATCTATCAATACTTGTGGCAGTTACTGATTGATATGTTTCTATCGGAAACTGAAAATGGCGGAAGGCGCGAGTGTTTAAAATACCATATTTTTTCATTTAAACACTTTACAACCTAAGCATCAAATCTTCTTCTTCTTTATGTGTCATGTCAGATCAACCCGACTTCGACAATCGCCCGAGAGTATATGTTATGTTCCAGGCGCGTTCCGCCCATACATACTATGAATGCGGCGCATCCCTCGAATATTTGTAAAAAATAATAATAAATATATTTAGCCTAAAAGAACTTGTAAAAATATATTACGCAGGAATATCGGATAATTGGATGGGGATGTGCAAATGACGCTTTAATAAAAATTATCCAAAGAGTCCCAATCAGAACTAGCTCCCTCAGTATATTTGAAAATCTTAATGTCAAATCTATAAAACAACTTAAAAACTTTCTGACTATACGCACGTAAACATTTTTCTCTACCTTCCGTTACAAATACAAGAGTTACTAGATACTCCACCCTGATGCTGCAAAAAAATAAAATGATAAATACAACATTCGGTCAAAGAGGATTGATCTACTACTCGGTTAAAGTGTACAATCTACTTCCATTATCCATATGGACAATTAGTAAGTTCTCGCAATATAAAATTGCTATTAAGAAATGGATAGTGGAGGTGGGTTGCGCACGGATCGATGAGTGGATCACGCCAAATCGGTAAAATGTATGCACTGTTAATGAATTTTTTAAATTGGTCTATATAAATTGGTTATGTTGTTTATGAATATTTTTGTTTATGTAAATTATATGTAAATATATGAATATTTTTGTTTATGTAAATTATAATTAGGTCAATTGGCTTAGTTACGTTTTTTTTATTGTTATTATTATGTTAACTTTGTTAAATAGCTAATCTTAGGCATGTTTCACATTTTGTAAAATGTTTCCCTCGGCACGGGACACCCCAGTGAGGGAACATTATTCTGTATAAAAAAATAATACAAACAATGTAAAAGTATAAATAAATAAATAATATTTATTTGAAATATTTTTTTAAAAAATCTATAAATATTTCTAAAATTATCGCAGAAAACGTTTAAGCGCACGCGATTTACAAATTTAAATAATATTTCCAGGATCTATACAGGTACCTTTGTCTTTGATAGTATTTGAATACGTAGGAATCATATTGAGTCCAGTCCTATTACAATTACAATTTCCGTTAAGGTTCATAACTTTGTCGTGTTGTTCTTCGAGACTCGTAGAGATAAGAGCATCCAACTCGTGTAACACAAAGAAAAAATAACTCTTATAAATAACATATAGGCGGCCTCCGTAGTGTAGGTCAAGACGCTTGACTCACGCACGGAAGGTTCCGGGTTCGATTCCCGGTGAGAACACAAAAATTAAAATGGGATTTTTCTTAAGCCTGGGTGTTCTGTGATGTAATTCACCACTGCAATTGGGCCTCCTGGCCTGTTGTGGTGCAAAATAAAAATAAAATAAAATAAAATATTACAACAGAGATGAAGTACATTTAAGAGAAGGTAATATAGAAGTCTAGGCATCTACAGGGCTTATGACCTGTCAATAGCTGGTTTAAGTAAATTTTCTTAAATTAAATTCTTAAATTTCCAAAAAGTATTTTTTATTTATTTTTAATAATCTCAAAATGGAGCTAATCTTAATTAAGGTTGTTGAAGATTGGAGCTCTTACCCCAGTTGGAGAGTGACAAAAGATATGAAATTTATGAATCGGGTTGTGGTCCTGTGGCTAGTGTCTCGGACTCACGGACCAAAGGTCTGTGGTTCGAATCCCACTTTACCCCAACTTGATTCCCATTTTCTAATAGTGAGTTATTTACAACTCGTTGAAAATGGCCCTCAAAATTAAATATTTGGGTAAATCATAAGAACGCAAATATTTCTTTTTTTTTTTTAAAAAAAAAAAAAAAAAAATTGATGTTCCCAGGAGTATTTATTACATGGTGAATAAATAATGAATAAAAATATTACTGTTATGTTTCTGTTATCCTACTTCTCTCTCCTTCTGTCCATTATTCTGTTTCTTTCTTCCAATATTTTATAATATTATTAGCAAAGCGAGTAATTCTAAGTTACTTCGAGTACTGAAGATGAAGAAGTAACCTCAAAACAGGTCGGCATATAAAGCAGGCGCGTGCGGTGACTTTTATCAGCAAGGATGCTGACAAAAAACCATCATGTTCCTTATTTTAGAAGGTTTATTCAGAATTATTTAATGCGCTATATAAGTTGTCCATTAGAGTAATAATAATTAATAGTTCACAATAAATAACGGAGCACAGGCGCGTCTAGAGGTGAAGCTATAAATTTTCTTATTTTCTTCTTCTTTTTCACTCCTAAGTGGAGCATGTGGACATCACCAGACGCATCCGGGAGACCTTATTGTTAGCCAGCACTCTTGCCTCCTCCAACGTTAATTCCGCGTCCCTTAGTTCCGCCAAACAAAGCTGAAAGAGCGCCATCGGTGGTCTTCCAGGACGGTCTCCATAGGTGTGAAAAGGATATAAACAATATAAACATCAAAACACTTAAAACAAGCGTTCGTAAATTTGAGCCAAGTGTCAATAATGCGCTACTTCAAACTCAATGAAAAACGGTATTAAAGTAGTTTTTTCTTTGCATTATACAAGTTGAATGCTTCTTATCCCTCTGAGTCGCGAAAGAGAAATCTTTAACGTTATGAACCTAAAGCGCGTGCACGAAAATTTGGACAATTGCAATGGGAACTAGACGCAACTCGACAAGCAGCATCCCGCGTATACAACAAATATTATCAAGAACAATATGCCTAGATATTCAGTAGGTGCGTTGATATAGGAAATACGCATATGTAGCTGGGTATTTATACTGAAGATATTGTTTGAATCGCGTTTTCCCGAACCTTCTCAGTGAGAATTTTAGGAATACATATTTGAAGGTTTTATTTGGTATTTATAATGTTTTTTTTGTAAAATTTATATTATTTTTAAATGTTCAAGGGATGCGCCGCATCCACAGCATCTATGGACGAAACGCGCTTGATATAAAGTGGTTTGTACAAATTTATAAAAAAATAAGCGTTATATACCCAAAAGTAAAAAACGTTTTAATGTGCAATATTAATTCAATTTATTTATAATTTGCGATAAAATAAAATAAAATATAAACTCCCAATTGTAATATTAAATGAAGAATAATTTCTATGTCGTTATTGGATTAAATTTCAGGCTCGGTTCACTTTTCCTTCCATCACAAGTTTAATGAAACCTCTTAGGAAAATTATGATTGATCAATTATTCAAGAGGACATTTTGGCTAAAAGGAAAAATAAGATAGGTAGATACTCCCGGTGACTAATTACATGGATCAAAAATCTAAATATAATTTAAACTAGAAATCTTGTAGCTAATAAAAGGTTGCCATACGTCCCGGTACAGCGCGACATGTCCGAGTCCCTGACCAAGAGTCATTTGTCCCGGTCGATTAAAAATTACCAAAGTAAAAATAATATAAGAGTATAAATAATAAAACCAAATAGTAAGAGTACTCAATTTTTGTATTTAAAAAAAAAAAACAGAACACTGTTTGTGTATACAGTAAACCCCCTTATAGCGTACACTTGTACAGGGTTTTTTCAATAAAGTTTGCGGCAGTTTTTTTCTATAGCGTTGGTTACCCGTATAACATAGTAGATAAATGTCCCTTGGTATAAATAATAAAAAAAATACTAAGAGAACTCAATTTTTGTATTTAAAAAAAAACAGTGCATTGTTTGTTATATAGTAAACCCCCGTATAGCGTACACGTGTATATGATTTTTTCCTACAACGTTTGCGGCAGTTTTTTCCGATAACAGTGGTCCCCCGTATAACGTAGTAGGTCCATGTCCCTTGACCTTGATAGACGCGTTCAGCGAAACTAACATTATTGACTCATCAGCACATTGCTGCTCTGTCCCATTGATATTAACATGATACAGTAAGTAAATATGTGAGTATCCTTGAGATAATAAATAAATTATGATCAAGTAAATCGATGCACACATTTTTAAAATTAAAACTTAACATGTAAAAATGTGTTCCATAATTTATTAACAGTGTGAGCCGTTGTTTGACAAATTTTTCGTCCCTATCACTTAATTTGACAAGCGAGATATTTTTATTATTAGTACTAACTAGCACCAAATAGGTGTCAACTTCTTGATATAAAATACAGCATTTTTTTGCTATGAAAAAATTAACGGCCAGATTATGATCCTAGTACTGCATTATGACAGTTTTGGGGTGTGGTCAACCTTACTCACTTTCAAGTACGTAAGGTAAATACGTACTTTTTACTTTACATATAACATTACAGTAAAGCATCCGGACCCGGTTCAACGTTCACGAGGCAGATGTCATCGGCATTATCTCTCGATGTAGATGATACTCATTTATATAAAAAAATATTAAACTGTCACCTTTAACTACTCTGCCTGCAAGTTCCGGGAAGATTACGTCATCCCGCGTGAGTCAAGTCTCACCTATAACGTTCCCTCCGATAACGTGATACCTATCTCAACGTTATAGGGGGTTTTACTGTATATTACTTATTTTTCCACGTAGTCGCCCTCCCGTTCTTTGCAGGTTGTGAGTCTTAGCACAAGCTTTTTGATGCCCTTCTCATAGAACTCTCCATAGTTTCAAAATGTTTAAAAATTCAAATAAATAGCAATTAAACTGTTTTCTTCTTCAATCAGACATTAACTGTTTTAACTAATTGTGTAAAGCCAATAAATTAGAACTAAATATTAAAAAATGCAAAATAATGTCATTTCATAGAACAAAACAATCGATTTCCTTCGAGTACCTTTTAGAAAACTCCAAAATGGATGTAGTTAAGTCCACCAGAGATTTAGAAGTTGTTTTGGACTATGAACTGACATACAACGAGCATATAGATAGTACAGTAAATAAATCACTGAAATTACTTCCCTTCATTAACAGAATATCCTCTGATTTTACTAATGTCCGTACAATCAAAACTCTTTATTGCTCAACTGTTCGCCCTCTTCTCGAATTTGCCTCCGAAGTCTGCTCTCTATTCTATGTCAATCGCATAAATCACATTGAATCAGTTCAACATCGTTCGCTTCGAAAAGCAGCGTGGACGCTTGGACTAGAGAGAGGTAATTATTCTTATGCTGATATAGAGTCAATGTTAAATATTTCTAGTCTACAAAAACGTAGAACTAATATTGATTCCATATATATGTTCGGCATACTAAATGGTAAAATCGATGTTTCATCATTACTGGGACAAGTAAAATTCAATATTCCGACTCGTAGGTTGAGAAACAATGAAGTACTGTTCATAGACCAGCATAGAACAAACAATGGCCTTAATTCTCCAATGACCCGTCTTTGTCGTATTATTAACTCAAGACAAGATCTGGACTTTTTTGGTTTAAGTTTACAACGATTTAAACGAGCACTAAATAAATAATCCAGATCTTGTCTTGATGTCCCTTATGTTTGTCAATGCTTCTTTTCTTTTTTTAAATGTTTTAAACTATTCTTTTATTGTAATATTTAAACCCTATAAATTGTATATATGGACAATGTCCGTTAATAAATAAAGCAAAAAGTACAAGCTTGAACATGATTTTTATCACTTCCAGCGCGTACCGTGATATGTGTACCGTGGTGTACGGGTGCCTTCGATAGCAATCAATGTACTTATCTCAAAACTTGAAGATACGTATCGTATAATGTATCTTCGTAATCGCTCGGGAGAATTTATCTTCAACTGTATCGCCATATGTGTAATGGCCCCCCAGTGAAGCTTTTAACTGCGTTTTAGTAATGAAATTAATTGAATTTAAGTGTGCAATATTCCCAGGTCATTACGGCGCAACTCCATAAAACACTGAACTAAAGACGGGCCGGGAGAGAGAGATTGACAACGTAGCGTAATAATGATCTCAGCGGGACTTATCGGGGTCGGACAAGCACACACTACAGTAAACATGGTTCTACGTCACAAACATTAAACATTATCAGAGTGTGGAAGATAAATAAATACGTCGAAATTCAGGGGTCTAAAGTCTGTTCATTATTACAAGAATTTCCAAATAAACAAACCAGCCGCGTGATACCCGACGGAGAATAGCCCATTTCACACAAATCATCTTAATCTAAACGGCACGGCAAAAATACAGTGGATTGACATTCATTAGATTCGCAAGTGCCAATTGAACGTAGTTATGCAGAAAGCAGCCAGTCCACAATTTAAAAAAAAGATGAGATATTGATGTTATCGGGTGCAGTAAGGTCGATTCCCTGTTCTGCTAAAAACAGCCAGACCGCTTTCATTTAAAAAACTGTATTAATCACCTCCGTAAAAAGGTGTCGATCACAAAAACGGCATTTCTCAATTTGCAGAAAACACCCACAAAACTAGAAAAATCTTATGGTAATTTAAAAACCTTTTAACCTGGCCAAAAACACAATAAGATTCTTGTTTGTAAAATAAGGTATTCATTGTTTATCGTTTGTGAAAGTCAAAAACATTTAAACTATTGGGTAGATTTTATAATTCACTCTTTTCACAAAATGGCTATTATCTCAGTTTCACTTTTCTATGGCTGGCTGCTTTCTGTATAACTACGTTCAATTTTAATTTGATAAAATTTATATTTTTGGTTTTTTTATACAACTTCTAAGTTATAACTTTGATACGTATATCAATAAAAATGCCTCAGTCAATATACTATTTAAAAAAAAAAAATTATTTTCATTCTGTTAATTTACGCAAATATTTCAATTTTGGCGACTATTTTTAACGAGTAGTAAATAACTCTGATCCGTGAATCCAATACACAAAAAAATCTCTCGCTACACTATTAATATATGCAGTTGTTTTAGTTTCATTTCTCGTTTTTGCGTCCTTTATATTTGACATTAAATCATTAAATATTTATGGAGCAATAAAAAATAAAAATTTAAAAAATCACTATTTATTAACGAAAATTACAATTACTTTATCTACATCACGTTTAAGGTAATAGATTTCTGCTGCACTAGGTACAACCAGTATAATAAACTTTTTATTATATACCTACTTAATATATAAAAACTTGTCATGTTCCCAATTAATTTAATTAAAATGAAATAATATTATAAAATCTGAATGTATTTTTACCTTAGTTGACATTAAACATTAATGAAACCTGTGTAAAACACCTATGTAATTTTCAAAATAAACCTGTATAAATGAAATCAATATTTTTATAAATATTATATTAATACAACAGAGATGAAGAACATTTAAGGGAAGGTAATATAGAAGTCTAGGCATCTACAGGGCTTATGACCTGTCAATGGCTGGTTTAAGTGGCCACTTTACACACTGTGTAATATTCACCATTCTGCCTATATTTGAACATCTATATTCCTTCAATTCTTTCATCTGTTGATGTTTGTGAAGTTAAAGAGCTGAAACCTTTATTTATGCGGGTGAGATTCATCTAATTGAATTATTTCACCTACATACTAGGCAACGCCTGAAAATATTATTTTTTCAATTTCTATACTTCTTAGTAATCAATTATATTATAACAAAATTTTAGGCTCTCTTAAATTGACTAAATTGCAAGAACGAAGAACATCGACCGATCTTACGACTTAATATAAAATAATAAAATCAATGTTTGATACCCCTGATCTACTGAAATTGATTTCATTCTATGTACCACCTAGGTTAAGCAGAACATCTACAATATTTTATTGTCAAAATTCTCGAACGGTAGCTCAATATAACTCACTTATTTTTAGATTGCAGAATACCGGGAATGAATATGCATCATATTTTGATATATTTAATTTATCTCTACATAACTTAAAAAACAAAGTGACCAACATTTTTTTTAAAAAGAGCAAATTAACTTCAGGAGATTGGGTTGGAATAGTTATAATTTGATTGATTAATGTATTTTGCTATTGTATAATTTCATTAAAATATTTATGTATTTTAAGAAATTTATAATGTGTATAGTACGAGTATATTAATATTTCATACTCGATTTTTTAATATTTTTATTTTTAAGCACTCTTTATACCACATATATGTAAATGGCAGAAATGCCATGTATAAATCAATAAATAAATAAGAGAAAAACTAACATCCATGTGCGAAAAATTAATTCTGCAGTTCTTTGGACGTATTTCTAGGGAGAACTCTGATGATTGTGAAAAAACTATCCTCCTGGGAAGTGTTGAAGGGACAAGGTCACGTGAACGTCAAACAACAAGATGGAGTGGATCAGCTTCGTCACCGCATTATTGCTGACAAATGCCTATAGAAGAGTACCAGACCAATCCAGGTGGAGGGAGACAGTCCACAGATAAGCTATGCCTGGAGTCAGGCGTGATGACCATCCTCAGACACGAGGCACGGATTAAAGAGAGAGAGTCTAAAGCTAGGGTTTCCTAGGACAGCGGTGCCCGTATCTTAACGGTCGTAGTGAACGGTGATGCGGTGGACAGCCGTCGTAGCGGTGACTAGACAGTGGATTTATTTTTTAACGGTGTTATCAACACCCCTTTTCTAGGAAACTACTTTCTAGTCACCGTTACGACGGCTGTCCACCGCATCACCGTTCACTACGGCCGTTAAGATACGGGTACCGCTGTCCTAGGAAACCCTAGCTTAAATATCTTATAATTCAATATTCAAATCCTTTTCTTGAATGTTCGCTAAACTAAAATTCTATAATTATATTTGACAATAAGAATTTCGAATGCACAATTAGATTTTCCGGGTTATTTTGGCATGATTGAATCAACCCTGATGATGAACGCTATGATGCGATCCGAAATGTTGGTAAAAAAGACGACCGACACACGGCATGTTATTAACATAGAAAAACTTAATTCGCATCCGAACGGACGTGAATATTAAGAAGTTTAAGAATTTTTAATGTTCGACAGAATAAATTGAAAATTCTTGAAAATTTCAAAGCCAAATATTTGACCATCTAAAAGCCAGTACTAGAATATTTAAAGATATGAGTGTTAGATTTGACGGTATACAAGTCAATATTTGACAGTATAAAAATCGAATGTATGACAAAGAGAATGTCGAATATTTGACAACACCAAAGTCATATATTCGACTTTCGTAAAGTCGAATATGACAATTAGAATCTCGAATGTTTGACAGTACAAAAAGAAAATTATTGAATATTCGAAAATATGAAATTTAAATATTTGACGATCTAAAAGGGAATGTTTGACAAATATTTGACATTAGAAAAACTGAATATTCGACAGCACAAAAGTCGATTTTTCCTAAATCATCTCAAAAATATGTCCATGCATTTGTCGAAAATTTTCCGGGCTCAATGTCGAATATTTTACAATTTAAAGAACAGTCTGAAAATCGGATAAATGACAATATAAATGTTGTGTGTGCGACATTCAGCAAAGAATCAGCAATTGCGTTAGTATATATTAAAACACAACAGGATATTAAAATCTAAAACAGGTCAGTCGGCAGAGCGTACATCATTATTTTTCCCCTAGGATCAACTCTGCTCTAGAATTCCCAAGAATATATTTTAATTGGATAGAACTTGTTTTCAAAGAAAATCTAGAAATAATAATTCTAATCGTATTTTTCCATATTTTATAATTTAATATTTTTCTATGTCTGGGCGGATGAAAAATACAGTCCTGTGTGTTAAATATGACCAGAACCCTGGACGAGTGTTTTTGACTCGAAGGCTGCTCTCAGGTAAACATCCTGAATAGGGGAATCGAGTGGAGATAAGTCAGCCGCGTTTAAAATGGTTGGTAAATTCGCCTACCATTGTTTAAGTTCTGGGTTCGATTCCTGGACGTGAAATTTCAATTTTAAAGCTTGTTTAAACTGCAATATTTCAATTGATGTTTTTTGTTGATAAAACTCCACAGTTAATGATTATGATAAAAATATAAATAAACTTATCAATGAAACTTCTTGGTTTAGTTTTACTTTTTATTATTTTGACCAACAAGCGCTTTCGCCTAAGTAGGCATCTTCAAGACTGGTAAAATATTCAAGCTAAAAACTTCAAGTAAACATTAAAAGTTGTACATTATTGAATAGTTTATCGGAACAAAATATATTTTAATGCTTTGTTTTCTTTATAATGTATTAATATTGTAATAATGGGCATATTTTATTGAATAAAGACTATGAAAAAAAAATGTTGGCTTTTATAGAAATCTTCAAGTATTAAACAGCACTTATTTTTAGTATATGAGGAAACTTTGTAAATATTTAAGTTAGTTTGAAAATGTCCTAACAAGACAAAACGCGTCACAATATACCCTCTTGTATATTTTAAAAAAATAAAGTAGAATTCAAATCCAAAAAACGCGTTTCATTTTGGATACATTACCAAATTCTATTTTATAATTCCTTTCGATGTTCGGAAAATACATTTAAGCTTCGGATACAAATATGAGTTGAGAGGTGTATTTATGAATACCCCACATCAAAATAGGTATGCGTTATCTGTTGTTGGGTATTTGTATATATTATATAAACACGTGCGTTTTGCGGTCACTCTAAGTTATTTAGGCGTAGGAAGTCATTTTAGGGGGTGTCATACTGACAGGTGACAAGGGAGAAAATGCTGCTTAGTAATGGGTGAATCAGAAAGCGGTTAAAAATAAATTATTACATACTTATAACTTCGGATATACAGGGTGACTGGAACTCAACCCGCCGTAGCGAGTTCGTATGTAGAGGAGGTCATTTGCTAATTATTGGACCTTACTTTCCTTAACTAAAGTTTTATAGTTTGAGAGATATGTCAATGAGATTTTTCCAAAATTTTACCTTCAAGCATTCAGAACTTGTTTTTTTTTTCATTATTTTAGTATTATTTTATTATTTGATGGTTAACGATGTATGATAGGTGCACAAATGTCGAGATCCGTGAAGTGTGTAAGGCTGAGACATGCATTATCGACAGAATCAAGAAAGGGGTGCTGCGTTGGTTTGGCCATGTAGAGCGAATGGACAGCGAAAGAACGGCTAAAAGAATCTACGATGCGAATGTTGATGGACGCAGAAAACGAGGTAGACCGAGTAAGACATGGCGCGATCAAGTCCATCAAATACTTGAAGATGGACATGTCAAAGGTAGGAATAATCGACGTGCGTGCATGAGAGGATGTATGAATGTAGAGGAAGCGAGGTCTGTGTGCCAAGATAGAGTGTTATGGCCTTCTATCCTCTCTGCCTATCCCTACGGGAAAAATAATCATAAACATTTGTGATCAAAATACGTAGGAACTTCATTCAAACTAGGGTTAAAAAATAAGACATTACGCTTTTAAAAATAAAAGTGACTAGAACTAGAAAACTAACTTAAAGTAGAATAAATTATTAAAACACAGTAGTTGTTTTTTTTAATTTCGGGTTGAATTTGATCGTATTTTTTTAAAGCATAATTTAACGTAGTTATGCAGAAAGCAGCCAGCCATAGAAAAGTGAAACTGAGATAATAGCACTTTTGCGATAGGTGTGAATAATCAAATTTACTATAATGTTTTTGACTTTAACAAATGATAAACAATGAATACATTAGTTTTTTTATATTATAAAAAAAAATCTAATTACGTATTTGACCAGTTTTAATGACTTTTGAAGTACCATAAGATTTTTCAATTGCTGTGGGTGTTTTCTACTGTTTTTGTGATCGACACCATTTTCAGAAGATGATTTATACAGTTTTTTGTATGAAAGCGGTCTGGCTGTTTTTAGCAGAACATAGAATCGACCTTACTGCACCCGGTAAGATAAATATCACATTTTTTCAAAATTGTGGACTGGCTGCTTTCTGCATAACTATGCTCAATTAATACCTTATTTTTTAACCCTAGTTTGAGGGAAGTTCCAATGTATTTTGATCACAAATGTTTATGACTACCAACAAATAATAAAAAAATACTAAAACAATAAAAAAACTTAAAGTTCTGAATGTTTGAAGGTCGAATTTCGGAAAAATCTCAATAAAGTATGAAAGTTGACATATCTCCTAAACTATAAAACTTTAGCTAAGGAAAGTCAGTCCAATAATTAGCAAATGACCTCTTCTGTGTGCCAATTTGCTATGGCGGATTCAGTTCCAGTCACCTTGTATAATGGACATTATCAAAAAAGCACGAAAAACAGCTGAATACAATCGAAATAAAAATGTTGCGCTGGGCGGTGGTGTAACACGCATAGACAGGACAGGATCTACAATGATCAGGTGGGATTCATAGTCATTAATAATTTAACCTGAAATCATGGTGCAACGACAGATGAAGCGAGTCATTCTTTTCTATAGAATCCAATACAAAAATTAATGCAACTCTAACAGTACTGCACAGAAAGACGAGAGCATCGTCCTGCAGTACATTAACATCGTCCCTACCATGACAGTATACCATTATTTTATCGCCCTCGTTTGTCTTTGCTACATAGTTTTATGTTATTTTTGTTCAGTTTCTTGTATTTATCGCTGCCTCAGTTCCACAGGGAAACCACTAGAAATTGGTGCAACAGAGATGTTTTGAAACGTAAGGCTACGTTTTTACTACGCCGGACTGGCAGATTTGCCGGAAAGCAGCTCCCGGACAATAGTGTTCACTTAAACACCGGATTCCACAAGAAAATCGGACAGTCAAGTACTCATCTCAGTTGAATTCGGACCTGAGCCGGAATTCGGACCTTTCTTTTTCTTCAAAATATTTTCTTATTTAAACATTCTACTGAATATGCTGTATATTTTTTAGGTTAATTTTTTAAAGATAACTCTTGTATAATTTTTAGGTTTATTTTTTTTTATAAATCTTGGGTATAAGGAAATTTATGTTTTAAAAAATATATATATATATTAAGCCAAATGTGTTAGTATTATAAATGTTTGTAAAAGGCAGATTTGCCGTTCATGTCAATAAAATAAATAAAATCAAATAAAATATTTCCTTTATTTAGTTTTTTTCCGAGTGGGATTAGAAGAATATCGGCTTTTCGACTTGAATTAACTAACTCAAATATGACAATTTCGGACTTGTTTCCGTGTGAGACAGCGTTATGTTTCTTCATGTAAGTGTCGTAATTGGCCTAGTTGTACATTACATAATAAAATAATTGCTCATATTTTTGAAAGAACCATCCGTTATTGAACACCGCATTCTTTTAGGAAAAAAGAGAAGTTGCTTGGTTTGTTTTCGTTATTTTTTTAATGCGCGATCAATATGAAGTAAAAGGTTCACAAGAGCTTAAATTACAGTAAAAAAATATTTCAAACTCACAAAATATTGCACTGAGTATTGAAATGTAAATAAACACATCATTTTTGTGTATTCGTTACAAAAAGTATCACATACCCGTACGAGAACTGCACGTAGTAATACAGAAAGCAGCCAGCCATAGAAAAGTGAAACTGAGATAATAGCCATTTTGTGAGAAAGAGTGAATTTTAAAATTAACACAACAAGTGAAATGTTTTTGACTTTAACAAACGATAAACAATGAATACATAAGTTTTTTTTATATGCTTCAATTACGAATCTTATAATGTAGTTTGACCAGTTTTTATGATTTT
Organism: Micrasema longulum; assembly: GCF_059751315.1. NCBI lineage: Eukaryota > Metazoa > Arthropoda > Insecta > Trichoptera > Brachycentridae > Micrasema > Micrasema longulum. The sequence goes on along the minus strand of NW_028279588.1, from coordinate 25,282 downwards.
TAAAGTACCATAAGATATTTCTAGTGCTGTGGGTGTTTTCTGCAAATTGAGAAATACCGTTTTTGTGATCGACACCTTTTTCCGAAGATGATTAATATGGTTTTTTGTAGTAAAGCGGTCTGGCTGTTTTTAGCAGAACATAGAATTGACCTTACTGCACCCGATAACATCGATATCTTATTTTTCCAAAATTGTGGACCTTTTGCATAACTACGTTCAACTTTGAACAATGGGGATGTTTATCGTTTTTTTATTTGTTAAATAGACTGTCAAACTTTTTTAATCGGGTTGTGGTCCTTTGGCTAGTATTGCGAACTCACGGATCAGAGATCCTAGGTTCGAAACCCACTCTACCAACTTGATTCTCATTGTGCGTTACTCACAACTCGTTGAAAATGGCCCTCTAAATGAAATATTTGGGTAAACGATAAGATAATTTGAATCAGGTTGTGGTCACGTGGCAAGTGTTGCGGACTCGCGGATCAGAGATCCGAGGTTCGAACCCCACTCTATGCCAACTTGATTTTGATTTTTTAATAGCGAGTTATTTACAACTCGTTGAAAATGGCCAGTATAATTGAAATATTTAGGATAATTACCACATGACCACATGGTGACATCTACCTACTGTTTACAAAAGATTCTCTTCGGACATCTATCTCCCTTTGTTAACCATGGAGTTGATACAGTGCTTTATTTATTTAGTTTTTTATTGCTTACTTCTTGGCATGAACACTTGACAAACTTACTACTATGCTCTATTTTTTATAAATTTATTGATATCATTCTAACTTTGCTAGAATTCCACTCGTCCATGCGCTTTGTAGCTGCACGATGATTGGTTATCTAGCTTTCATATACCAACTTAAAAATACCTAAATTTTATTAATGGGGTCTAGAATTCCAATCGTCTATGCGCTTAGTAGCTGCAAGACGTGTTGTAATCTTACTCCTTTTTATTATTCATATTTTATTTTATTTTTTGTATCATTAATTCACTAAATTTATTTGTCAATTTTTAAAATGTGTAAATGTGGGCTAAATTTCTAACTGTCTATGCGCTCTGTAGCTGCAAGACGTACTGGGATATTTATTAATTGTACAGCGCCCTTGAGGTGATTTTCACAAAAATGGCGCTATATAAATTATCCAACTATATATATAAATATATATATATATATAGAACGCTAATATTTTATAACTGGTAATATTTTTTTATATTGTTTTTCTTTTTTTAGAATTTCTTAATTTGTAAATTAATAATTTCGTTTTAAATGCTCTGTATTACTTGTAATTATACTTACATGTATGTATATTAAACTGTTTTTGTAACTAATATGTAAAAGGCAATAAATGCCGTTCATTTCATTAAAATAAAATTTTAAAACTAAAAAAAAAAAAAAAAGATCACAAAATATCGTTTAATCATCGCAATGTTTTAAAGTTACTGCGCTTTGAAAATCCTAACTAAAACTTTAGAACAACAACGCCCGCGGCGCTACGAGTTCTGGTCGGTGAGTGATCAAAACACACATCTGAACGGTAAAACTTAACAATGTTTGATTGTGTCCAAATGCTTGCAGACTGGCTGGACTTCCTCCCTAGGGAGCTGTTCATATTTAAATTTATTTCAACAGAGAGAATTTTTCCCTCTCTGTTGAAATAAATTTAAAGGTAAAACTTAAGTTTAAAACAGACTGACGTTTATTGTAAGAACCGCTGACTTGCAGATATGTGCACTTGCAACACTAAGTGCCAGGCCTGCCAACGCAGCAAAGTAACACGTCACCAGCAGCTACAAAACTAAATTCGGATACTTTTCGTCCGGCGCTGGTTTCGGTTGTCCCAACACAATATATTAAAACGACTTCCAACAATAACGTGAATTAAATTCATACGTTTCAGCCAGTATTGTCGGTATTCGTCTTATTGTTTTTTTTATTTGCTATAGTCAAATAAGTAAGAAATAAACTCCACATGAACACAACAAAACTGTCGGGTTAGTTGAAATCCCATATAATTAATATTTACATGAAAACAGTTGCAATACACAGGTTATCTACGGCATCGTTTGACATGATCAGATTATTTTAAGATCGATAAACAATTTTTTATTGTTTCTGTCATTTAAGTTGAACCCGTACAATTATAATTGTCAGTCAAAACACGTGAAACATAAAAAAAACATGACTACCCCGGGAACCGGAAATTTGTTCATGGCTACAACAACATAACAACCCTAAAACTTCTTGACTATTGCAGACGCGTCGTTACAGAAATCTGTGACGTTGCAAATAAGTCCATTTTCATTAATTTTTTTTATACATTTTCGAAAAACTTCGCCGAACAATGAAATGCTTTAATTGTTACCATGCGCAAGAAATCATTTTTGTATTCATTTTTCCGTAGCACTGAACTTCCTCATTGCAAATATAAAAATATTAGAATCACTCCAACAACAATAACATTTCCGCGCCTTTGAGGATATTTTCACAAAAATGGGGCTATATAAATTATCCAACTATAATAATTGTGGGGTTCTTTGATTGATGACATGAGCGCAACGTCATGCAGTATATTAACAACGTTGCTACCAGGGAGACATGAAAAACAAAGGAACGCGGAAGAGTCGAGGAGATGTGGATGTTTAAACATGGGCAGAATGGTGAATGTTACACTGTGTGTAAAGTAGCCACTTAAACCAGCCAATGACAGGTCATAAGCCCTGTAAACGCCTAGACTTCCATATTCTCTTCTCAATAATGTTATCCCTTTCTGTTGCAATAAATTTAAATATGAACAACTCCCTAGGGAGTAAAATCTAGCCAGTCTGCAAGCATTTGGACATACTCAAACATTGTTTCTAATAAGATGGAAGAGTTGAGGAAATTTAGATGTTTAAACATGGGCAGAATGGTGAATGTTACACAGTGTGTAAAAAGGCCACTTAAACCAGCCAATGACAGGTTATAAGCCCTGTGAATGCCTAGACTTCCATATTCTCTTCTCAATAATGTTTTCTCTCTCTGTTGCAATAAATTAAAAAATAAACAACACCCTTGGGAGCAAATCCAGCCAGTCTGCAATCATTTGGACATACTCAATCATTGTTTCTATTTAGCTTTTAAATGACATCGCTGACTGCCCCAATTTACCAAGTTTAATTAATTTCCATGTACCTTTTAAACGTACCCGTCACACCAAATTATTTTACCGCAACGATGTAAACACTAATGCAGCAAAAAAATCATGCATACATAGAATTTGCAACTTGTATAATAATATTATTGGAGCCAATGCGAGTGATAGATTATTCGACTTAAGTAATGATAAATTCAAAAGGGAAATCAGCGACAGCATGCAGGCATTGTCGTCAAGGAGTAGTGATGAGTAATTAGAATACTATTTTTTTAATTTTATTATAAATTTACAAAGGTAAATATTTACAAACATTTCATGTATGGTTTTTCATAATTCAATTCAATTCAATTCATTTATTTTAAATATAACATACACATTACAAACATATATTCAATACGTACATATTATAAAAAAGAAGAAAATACACGAAAGATACTCATGTCAAAGTAGCAGGAGAATCCTGCTCCGGAAAACCCCTTCGGATACATGGAACAGATCAATATCCAGAGCGATGTTGTTCAGCATAGCGGTAGCCCTTCCAACAGGCTTAACCATTGGCAGGTTAGTCCTGAATATCGGAAAATGAAACCATCTATGCTGACGCTGTCTTAGGTAATTATCAGGAACATACAAACCAACGCTCATCATAATCTCAGAATTATCGATCATACCGCGCAACAATCGATAAAAATGTGTAGTCAAATACACATTCCTTCTAGTCTCTAAACTGTTGTAGCCAAGCATACCCTGGAGGAACTCGGTCGGGTAGAGCCGAGGATAATACCCGCACTCTCTCATGTAGAGATATTTCAGAAACTTCTTTTGGATTTTCTCTATCATAAGAGAGTACTTCAGTTCATGTGGCCCCCAAATCATCGAGCCACTCTCGAGTCTACTTCGCACCAAGGAGTTGTAAAGAATTCTCAGTACGCGGGTATTTTCGAAAACCCTTGCAGTACACAGAACAAATCTTAACATCTTCAATGCATTACCACTGATTGTCTCCGTGTGTTTATGAAATGTCAGAGTGCTCACAAATCTAATTCTATTCTAGTGTAATATTACTTTATTTATGACACATTATGTACATTGTTAATTTATTTATTTATTTATACTTTTACATTGTTTGTATTATTTTTTTATACAGAATAATGTTCTCTCACTGGGGAGTCCCGTGCCCAAGGAAACATTTTACAAAATGTGAAACATGCCTAAGATTAGCTATTTAACAAAGTAAACATAATAATAACAATAAAAAAACGTACTTAATCCAATTAACCTGATTATAATTAACATAATAAACAATAAAAAACAAAAAATTTTATTGAAAAAATATCCAATTTATTTAGACCAATTTAAAAAAAACATAAACAGTACACACATTTTACCTATTTGGCTTGATCCACTCATCGATCCGTGTGCAACCCACCTCCACTATCCATTTCTTAATAGCAATTTTATATTGTGAGAACTTACTAATTGTCTTTATGGATAATGGAAATAGATTGTACACTTAAACCGAGGAGTAGGTCAATCCTCTTTAACCGAAGGTTGTATTTTTTTTTTTTTTTGCAGCATCAAGGTGGAGTACCTAGTAACTCTTGTATTTGTAACGGAAGATAGAGAATAATGTATACGTGCGTAGAATTACAAAGTTTTTACATAAAGTTGTTTTATAGATTTGACATTAAGATTTTAAAATATACAGAGTGAGCTAGTTCTATTGGGACTCTTAAGATTATTTTCATTAAAGTTTGAAATCATTTTTAGTCTCTTATTAAGTATCTATGATATTATAACCGTATTATTGTATATATGACGGTAGGTTTCAATAGATAAATAAATAAAAATAAAAAAAAGAATCGAATAAATGACATAAGTGAAATTGGACGATTCCAACGGCAGCTAGTTTACTCGAAAAATTCCTTTTTTACGCTTCAATACAGCCGAGTGCTAAATTGAGTTATGCCTCGAGAAAAATATGTTTTCGTTCTTGAGCAAGGGTACGGAAGGGAAATTGAGTAGCGTACCGTTTTTTTTAGTTACTAGGGTGAAACAGCAACAAGTTAGTATGAAATCGTATGAGATTCTTCTAGCGTACCAAAGGCGTGTCTTGACTACTGAGCAGCATTTATGTAGGTGGACTACTACTACTACCATCACGCCATTTCCCCGTAGGGGTAGGCAGAGAGAATGGACCGCCACACACGTCTATCCTGGCACACAATCCTAGCCTCTTCCACATTCATACATCTTGTCATACATGCCCATCGGTTCTGTCTGCTTTTGACATGACCAGACTTAAGATTTTGGTTCATCTGATCATGCCACGTCTTCCTTGGTCGTCCTCGTCTAACGTTGCCGTTCATTTTTGCCATATATACTTGTTTTACCATTCTCTCGTCGTCCATTCGTTCTACGTGACCGAACCATCTCAGAGACCCTTTCTTAACCTTATCAAATATACTTGTCTCAGATTTACACTCTCGCCTGATTTCATCATTCGTAACCCTGTCATACATTGATTTCCCACACATTCGTCTAAGAGATCGCATTTCAACCGTGTTCACTCGGCTTTCATCCTTCCTCTGCCAGTTCCATGTTTCACTTCCATACATAAGTGTTGGGACTAAAACTCCGTTGTGCACTACCGGTTTAGCTTCGATTGACATATTTTTATTAGAAATTACTGTGCTTAGTGCTCCATTCATTTTGTTGCCCGCATTCACTCTTCTTTCAACATCTTTTTCTACTCTTTCATCTCTTGAAAACATGCTTCTCAGATACACAAATTCTTCTACTTGCTCGAAACATTCGTTGTTTACACTTATTATGCAGTCAGTAACCTCACTATCCCTTTGAAATACCATCACTTTTGACTTACGTAGGTGGAGATTTGCGTAATATTTATTGATAAATGTACATACTAACGTGAAAGAATTAACTAATACGATCACGTGGAAATATTTACCACAAAATGCGAAAGATGCAACGTACTTCGTGATTAAAAAAAACATACAAACATACCACGATATAATAAATCAAACTTTTGACTAGTCCTACTCGTCCTACTCCTAACATTTGGACAAACTCAAATATTGTAATTAAACCAACTGGTCCAAGAAGAAGTTTAAAAATTAAAAAATTGTTTTCAGGCGTTGCCTAGTATGTGAAATAATTCAGTCAGATGAATCTCTTCGCAACAATAAAGGTTTCAGCTCTTTGACTTCACTAAAATCAACAGATGGAAGAATTGAAGAAATATGGATGTTCAAACATAGGCGAAATGGTGAACGTTACACAGTGAGTAAAGTGGCAACTTAAACCAGCCAATGACAGATCATAAGCCCTGTAAATGCTAAAAGAAATATGGATGTTCAAACATAGGCAAAATGGTGAATGTTACAATTCAACTTTATAATGTGCATTAAACCTTTTTTAAAAAGCATCTAAGGGCGTGAGTTGCACTTTGTTTTGCAATAAATGAATAGCATTGTTTGATTGAGCCATTGTTTTCGTCAATATTAGCCAGGCGCTCAACGGAATCAGTGTCGCGGAGTGTAAACTTTTTGCATTTCAGTAGTTTTAAAACGTGTTCGAATTTGTAATGTGATTAAGTTATATCTTTACTAACAAAACAATTATTTTATCTATATAGATAATTAAAAAACCTCAATCGAAGAAATATGGATGTTGAAACATAGGCAAAATGGTGAATGTTACACAGTGTGTAAAGTGGCCACTTTAACCAGCCAATGACAGGTCATAAGCCCTGTAAATGCCTTGACTTCCATATTCCCTTATTTAAGGTATTCTCCATCCCTGTTGTAATTTGTTAATCTTAATGACCCCCGAGGGAGTGAAATCCAGTCTTTTGTCTATGAACATTTGGACAAACTCAAATATTGTAATAAAATAAAGTGTTCAGTAGACTCGAATCATTGTTTGATCTCTTATATTTCAAGTATAAATTTATATTTGAAGCACTTGCTTTGTGGTTTTTCATTATAATTGAGTAGGAAACTCCAGGATGATTCTCCGAATGTTTGAGTTTACTGTTTACCACATGGATGAGCCGCATATTTGTTTTATTATTACTATTAATTATTATCGTTGTGTTTCTGATCTTATATAATATTTGTGATGATAATATTATCATGTGTCTGTGTCAAATAATTGCTTGTCCTAACTGAATACCAGTGGCGAGCGGTGAGTTTTTAAATTGGTAAGCTATGAAAATTCTGATAAAATGTCCATAGCGGTAGTATGGCATATAAAAAACAAGTCTATTGTTTATTTAATAAATAATTCCTAACAAATGGCTCCAGCGGCTAATAGTTTCAGTAAAAATATTTTCACAAACATTTGATTTAAAAAATACAATTTAAATAAACATAATTGCAAAAAAAAATGGAACCCCTATGTTTCGAACCTCCGCCTACGTCATTAGAAATCAACGACCCATCCGCGCTGCTATTTCGTGTTATGCGCTAAGCGTCGAAAAAGTAATTAATAAACTAAACAATTCATTAGCGCACCGGTGCATCTTCGATTAAATCAGACTATTATAACTTGTCTTGAAATAAAACACTATTTCTTAATAAATGAAAATAATTTTAAAGTATTCCTTACCGAGTACGATAGTTCACCAAACAAAACATAAATTATGTTTTAAGAATCATTGTTTCATCGACTTTTATATCACATTATTATTCACAAAACGACATAAGTTATACATATTATAATTCTTCATATATATTTATTCTTAACACTATACACTAGTAACGTTTTTATCATAACTCTAACTAAATTTTAAAACATTATTTTTGGTACGTGTACTTGTACACACACAAATCTGGATTTTCTCCCAAGGGGGAGTAGGTATATATTTTTTATTTATATCCCTACAGAGATGAGGTAGAATTTTTTCAAATTCAGGATTATGGATATTCGAGCGTTTACAGGGCTTATGACCTGTCATCCTGAATTTGAAAAAATTCTACCTCATCTCTGTAGGGATATAAATAAAAAATATAAATTTTAAAAGTTTAAATGGATACTGAAGAATAACTTACAATATTCAACTGTCATCGTATGCACAAAATCGAATTACAATTAAAAAACAATAAGCGAATCTTTGTTTTTTAAAACCCACTAAAGGATGTATACTATATTATGGATTAAAATATTAATTCGTTTCGATTAAAATATCAAAATATTTATTTATTTTAAAGCAAATTTACTTTCAAACCACCGAAACATAAGTATGCTAAATTACCTACGACATACAAAATATATTCGTTATCTCTTTCTTACACATAACGAGTGCGTATATTGTCACCTCCCTTAGACTGTCGTAAGTCAAATTGATGTATTTTAAAGAATACTAGCCCTTATGAAAAAGTATTGAAAGACTAAATTGCATTAATGAAAGTTGCAAGATTTTACTGTAATCGCAAGTGTAATTTTTCGAACAAGATTCTAAAGTTATAGGAAAGACGTATTTGAATTAGTGATTTTAAAGTGAGCAGAGTAATCTCGTGTAATCCAGTAGTTATAATTTTGGCCAATAGAGGCGCAACTGGTCGCTGTATGGAATAAAGGAATATATAAATTTACTTACCCAAGAAAAGTAATATATTTTTTTGGTGATGTGTTTTTTCCTTATAATACTACAGTAATATAAAACATTACTTACGATGTCAAAAAATATGGTAAGCTGCATGTAATCGATTATAAGGAGCATTCGCCACTGCTCAATACGGGACTTTCCCATGGCGTTGGGACTTATGTATCAAATAATATGTAATAAAATGCCTTTGAGTAAATAAATAAATAACATAAAAGTAGAAGAACTTTGGTTTTAACCATTTTTTTCTGACCCACCTAAGCCCACCTAAATAATAAAGATGATTTTTTTTTATAAATTACCTTTTTACTAAACAATAATCTAATTCCCTACCATCAACCATCAACAAATTAAAAAGAAGCATTGTTAAAAGATTACAAATGCATAGTCCATAAATATAATAAATCAATATACCAATTAAATTGTAATGATTGCGATTTAATTTTACAATGGAAAAACTAAAAAAAACTTTAATTAAAAGAAATAAATGGGGAGAAATTATAAAGAATTTTAGGAAATAATCTGATCGGAATCCATAAAAAACGGATGTTGTTTGTAAACTTTCTAAAACATAATTTTTTATCCACTAAAACACAACAACTTCACATTTTTTATTATGTGCATTCTCGTCGAATTCAACCCTGGTGATGGATTAAAAAAATTAAGCTCCTAACTTTTTTTCTACTAACTGATTACACTAACAAGCAACGCTTTCACCATAGTAGTATATGTATATTTTAGTTCGATTAGTTATAATTTAAAGAAAAATAAAATTACCATGTGTATTAGCCATTATTTTTAGCTGTTAAATTTACATATTCTTCTTCCATATCTATAAAAGACAATGTTTGTATGTGTGTCCTCGATGAACTGAAACTACTGGACTGATTTACGTGTGGTTTTTAGCGAAATGTAGATCTTTGCCACGAGCACATTTATAGCTGCAAAAATTGGCTGAAAGCAGCAACTGACCGAAAGAAATAGAAGGATGTGGAAGAGGCCTATATCCAGCAGTGAAGGACAGAAGGCTGAAGAAGAAGAAGTAATATGTTTGACCACAAAGTTAATGCTTTAAATATTAATATTACAGATAAGTTATTTTATAATACATGATTTAGTAAAGTTAAGATCATGTATCTAACAATACATTTCATGTATAATCAAGAAAAATGTTAAATTACAATGTAGCAAGCTGGATGTCTCTTTTAATGGCTTATGTATATGTTTCCCGTAGGCTTAGACACAGAATGGGCCAACTTCTTAATTAAATTCTGAGCTATCGACTTAATCCTTACTCGTCTTTACTCTTAGGGCCATTGGCGCTACACAATGCGACCGCTGTTTCTCTAAGCCTATTCGTATTAAGTTATATTTTAATAATAATACCAATAATCTTTATTAGGCATTTTCAGGAAAAAAACACATTTACATAGCACGAAAAATATTAAAACAATGTGTACGTTTAAAAAATATTTATATGTTATCCCTAATAGTAGAGTACAACGTGCCATGTATATTTCCTAATATTAGTTTTTTGTTGCATATATCTATGAGGGTAAATCCATACAAAGATGCAATGAAAGTATCTGTATGGTGTGGTATCGGTAGGGCATTGCAGCCACGGGCAGCACAGCAGGAAGCGACAGCAAGGCGATCCACGATCACATTTTTATATTCACCCGAATGACAGCGGACCACCCCGCGATCACCGCTCACCATATCTCCCACAATTACATATGAGAAAGCAACGATATAAAAATATATTGTTCGTTTGTCAAGATTGCTATTCTTATGAATAACTAATTTATTTATTTATTTATTTATTATTATTATCATTATATTACATACACAAAATTATAATTTATGTAAAGTTGCTTTGACTACTAGGGTTATTTACCCCGTTCTAAGACAGTAAAAAAATATATAAAACAGTAATCAATATATAGAAATAGTTATAAAGATACAGGACAAAGTGAAAAACAAAGTAAAAAATTGAGTAAAAACATTATAAAAATGTAGTAAAAACATAGTAAAAATATAGTAAAAAAACGTAGCAAAAAAATATGATAAAAACAAAGTAATAAATGCAGTGAAAACATAGTAAAAACCATTAAAATATATAAATATGTCTATAAAAATATTTTGAAACTCAGTAAAATGCGAAATAAAAACAGAATACATAGTAATAAAAATTAATAAACTAATAAAGCGCAATTTTTGTCAAGTGATAACCTCACGAACGCCAAGTGATTCTATGCTATTAAATTGCACGTTTCCCTCTTTCCAATTTTTTTAAGAAGCTAAACTGTTGGGAATAAGACAAATATATTATTTTTAATGTTTAAAATATATATTTTAGGAACCGAAATGTATTTACAAGTAATGCAAATAGATAAAATCAAAGAAGGAATCGTGTGCAAGAAAAAACACACTGTAAAGAGGCTAGCACAGAGACATGCATATTTTATAGGCCCAAAAAATTTCAACTCTTTTTTTACTGATAACATTTCATTGATCCCAATTTTTCTAAAGTTTCCTTCTTTTAAAAAACACGCACTATCCTGGATTCAAACAAAAGATATTAATTATTTTTTTCAATGTTGCCCTTTAGTAATAAGGAATATGTTTTTCTATTTTTTATTTCCTTTTTTAATTACTATAAAATTAAAAAGTACCTTCTAATCTTTTACAGAATATTTTCTTGTTTCTTTCTTTTATGTTGCGTCTCATAAAACGAAATAATACGGACCAAAATGGACACCAAGTCATTGGAACAAAAGGCATAATAGTACTACACACGTGCGTTTCCAGAAAATATCTACCAGCCAGCGGGCCACATGGCGACGATATCTACCTACTGTCTACAAAAGCTTCTCTTCGAACATCTATCTCCCTTTGTTAACCATGGAGTTGATAAAGTGTTTGATTTATTTAGTTTTTTATTGCTTACTTCTTGGCATGAACACTTGACCAATTTACTACTATACTCTATTTTTTATAAATGTATTAATATTGTTTTAACTTTGCTGGAATTCCTCTCGTCCATGCGCTTTGTAGCTGCACGATGATTGGTTATCTAGCTTTCATATATCAACTTTAAAATACCTAAATTTTGTAAACGGGGTCTAGAATTCTAATCGTCTATGCGCTTATTAGCTGCAAGTCGTGATGTAATCTTACTCGTTTTTATTATTCATATATTATTTTTTTTTAATACACTAAATTTAATTGTCAATTTTTGAAATGTGTAAATGGGAGCTAAATTTCTAACTGTCTATGCGCTCTGTAGCTGCAAGACGTCCTGTAATCTAGCTCCTATCCGTTATAATTTTTGATTGATCTTAATTGAAAACGAGGAACTAGAATCCCAACCGTCCATGCCCTCGGCAGCTGCAAGACGTACTGGGATATTTATTAATTGTACAGCGCCCTTAAGGTGATTTTCACAAAAATGGCGCTTTATAAATTATCCAACTATATATATATACACAAAAATATTATACCTGTCTATTATAGGCGTAAAAAAATCATAAACATTTCTCGTATACCCACGAACAGGCCATACTTTTGCGGCGTTTTTTGTATACTATTTTTACTATTAATATGTATTTCATTGCTATGTAATTTTCCTTTATTTTTTTAATACTCTGTTTTACCTCGTATGCATATTGTAAAAAAAATATAAAAAAATTATAATAATAAAAAAAGTATTTTTACAGTCCTTATGACCAACTTTTCTTTTGACCGGCCTGTTTTTTTGGTTGGCTGGGAGATATTGCTTTTAACAATAAGTCCGCTAAAGAACTTATTCTTTTTACTTGAAGTTTTAAATAAATGAATTAATTAATAAATTGTATTTAATTTGGTTTTCTTTAATATTTTTATGGCATATTCTTGTACGTATCTTAGAAAAGAGTTTGACGTAAGAAATTGCGAAATAAAATACTTAATTTAAAGTTGTAAGTTAATATATCTGGGTCACGTTAGTCTCACTTAGTGGAGTACTGAAATTTATTTAAATTTCCAACGAATTTATCGCACAAACTTTAACTAAATTGATGGCGATAATTCACTCTCAAGGCTGACAACTCCTTAACAAAACAAACAAGTAGATACCGAATTCAATTTGAATATTTAACTAAGAGATCAACAAATCAATGATTCGGGAGAATTACACTATTCAACACGTGTCAACAATCATTATTTACTGTCGCATTTCAAGCGTTGGCTGTCTTTAATAATACAGTAACTAGGCATGTAAGAAGTTCTATAATCTATAGAAGTCACTTATAACCTCAAAGTAATAATGCGGGGAGCCTAAACGTAGGAAAACCATTCTATGACTATTGGGTATTAAGTTAGCTATAGTTAGCAGCAAAACAATGGGCCGTACTCGAGAATTGCCAAATGGATATTAATTTGCAATGTAATTACATACTTTTAAATATGTACCGGTGTATTTATCATTGCAGGGTTATTCCAATCTATTTTTCTATAATTCGCCTATTTTTATTTTATAAAACTGAAAATATATGTTTGTGCTTATTTATTTATTAATTTCATTCACAATGTATTTATGTTATATTTATTAAAACAAAAATTCTAACTCCATTGAGCTCAAGTCCTGTATTGAGTTTGTTTGTTTGTCCGTCACATCTCCGAAATAGCGAGTCGTAGCGGCCTGAAATTCGGACACGTCATTGAGGATGCGATTTCAAGGTTAAAATTGCTATTTTCGAGTAAAATTTGAATCGACCTCTACTCGATAAAAAACTCAAACTTCATATGGATGCCTAGTGCGGCCCCGACATATTGCCCGTAATCAATTGTCATTATCAACAGTAAACATACTTTAATTCACAAATTTATCTTCCGAATCGAGTAAAAATGGTATCTGAAGTAAAAAGAAAGTTTTTAAGCAATATAATACACGTGTCGGGACAATAAATGCCAAAAATCAATGTAAATCATGGGAAAATATTCGAAATTAATTACATTTGAAAACTGACTCCTTTTAACACCTTTGACGCTCCTACTGCTGCAACCAATCATACTGCAAATCACCATAGTCGATCTTTATTTATTATAACGTAAATATCCAAATTATTTACAAACAAAGTCAAGCACAGCTACAAAAGCATCCGATTGAACCTATTTGTTATGCTGTCAAATAAAACAAAATGGCCACCAATTGGTTGCTAACAATCAAACCAACATCGCTTGCGTTCTATGAAACATAGTAATAGGGCTTCTCTATAGGTTCACGCATTATTACTCTGAGCTTATAACCAACATCGATAAAATATTACTATCCCATGTATACTCAGAAGCCTTATACTTGACTCATTCTTCTTTAAATCATATACGACTTACACAGGTAAAGGTAAAATAGCACAAAATGGATCCTGAAAATCATTCTTAAAACATCCTTGTGGTATCCAACGAAGATCTATTCGCTGAGTCAAAGATATTGGATGTAAGACAATTGTTTGTGAGGTGCCTACTACTAAAGTTTTATGATAAATTAAGTGAGGTCAAAAGAACCCAACAAAATATAAACACTTGTTTAGCAACACAAATTAACTGTATTGTCCCATTTGTATCAACCGCCTTTGGTAAAAAGCAATATAATGTAATTGCTCCAAAAATATTCAATGATTTACTGCCAAATGTAAATGAAAAACAAATTTTTAAATAAAGATAACTTCACATATAAATAGTGTAGCGAGAGATTTGTTTGAAAAATATATGTAGATCAAAAAACGCAGTACTTTAAATAATTGGTACACATATTATATATATTTTTATGTAGTTCATTAATTTAAATTTGTTTTTTATTATGTATTATACTATTTTATTTGTGTTTAAGTAACATGTATTCTTGGCACAATTACATACTTTATATTTGTATTATAACGATTTTTAGTTTCTTACATTTGATTAGCTAGGCATTTGTAATTAAGAAGCTTTAGTTTTTTTTTTGTTATTGTTATATGAGTATAGAAGTACTTATGCTTTGAAAGATAAAAAATCTCTATCTAAGAACAAGCTGAGCCATGTTAGATGGAGACTATCCTAAACAGAGAATACTCCGTTTACATTTTCTATTCATTAGTTTTATATAGATTCCCTGTTTTTAAATATGTATACTAATTTTATGCAATAAATTTATAATATAAATAAATACACAAATAAATTAATTAATGAATTGCAAACTTGAACATTTTTTTCTAAAAATCAGTCGACTTTATCCCAAGTGCCCCGAAGCACTCGACATTGACAATCGAATGCTATTTATTATTGTCACATCTAGCTCAATTGCAGATGTTTATTACGTCGATAAAAAGTCCTAACCAAAATTATCGATCACAGTGGAAGTAGATTAGTTTATCATAGTCACGTGGTCGAACGCCAAACGTCAAAGTCAACGCGAGTCAAGTTTCGCTCATCGAGCAATTAATACATAGACGGACAACACAGGAAATTCCTAGCTTGTCAAAACCTGAAACAAGGGACCTCTGTACATTGTAAAAACAGTAATATAAATAATAATAATAAAAACAACAATCAAACCATACCCGGGGTTCAAATGAGGTTCGTCAGTAGGGTCGCAGTGAGTCACATCTTGCTGAAGGGTGTGATTCTATTAAATGCTGCGAATGCCCAGTTGCATTCCACCGGCAACACAACTGACTAGTCCAACTCATTAGCGTCCACGACATGAACCCCGGGCAATGTGATCACACTCATAACGGTGTGCTCATAACAGCAGATAACGAGAGGATGAAAGGCGCGTTTCTGGCGCCTCCAAACCAGAACCAACAAACTAAGGGAAGGTAACCCCGATGGAAAAATCCACCAGAGAAGGCAAGGGGAAACCACTCTGGTCATCTTTTCCCAGGAATTACTATGGCGAGTACACCCAACAAGCAGTTGTCCTGGCCTCGGAGTAGCGGAGGACCAAGATGCTTTCGCTGTAGAGATCGCCAACGTCGGAGAGACCTGACACCTGACAAGGCACGGCAAAAAGAAGAAACCATATCCCCGTAAAAGCAAGTGGAAAATATGAAAAGCGCCTCTTTCTTTATTTTGTCGATAATGCTGGGCTTAGCCTTACATACTGCACTGAACTCGACATTTGTGCACCAACCATACATAGTTTTACCATATATTTGGCTGAGAGATCGTAATTTAACAGCATTTGGCCTATTTTCATCATATTCAATAAAAGGTAGCTTTTTAGCGCTCAGTTCACGCGAATTATTATTAATAATTATTATCCATCGTGTAGGTATAAATCTCATTTACAGATAAATTTTAGTACAAGACCGTCACATAGCGTGTTTGTACTGTTTTATGCTTAGGTTTTTATAGTCTTTGTAATCTCAAACGATATAAAATCAATGTCGACATTCATTACACTATAAAAAGCAACGGTAAACTTGCCATTAACGTGCAAAGCTGTCAGTTAAATGTATCTTTGGATTACTCCAAACTTGATTACAGAAATAAGATTGTTAGGTAGTTTAATGAATATGGTGAACTGTCATTTATTTAAACACTTTACATACATACTAGCGGACCCGTTTCCTTCCCTGATATTAGCGTGGAAAAGGTATTTTCATTGATAAGTAGGTACCTAGGTACGTAGGTACTTGTTTATGGTTGAATTCCAAAACATAAAACAAATATTTTTCTAACATGGAATTCTTTTTGCTTATGTCAAACTCCGCTCTTCTCACCATAGGGGTGCACTTATGTAGATTTATGATTTTTTTTAATGTTTTGAATGTCATTTAATATTAAATTAGTTTTACCAAAAATCCAGTAAAAAAATGAATGGGTAGAAATTATAAGGAATTTAAGAAAATAATCTGATCGAAATCCACAAAAAACGAATTCTGTTTGTAAACATTCAAAAACAAACTTTTTTAAAAACAAAAAAAACAACATCCTTCCATTTATTTGTATTTGCATTCTCCTTAAATGCAACCCTGGTTGATCGATGAATAAAAAATTATATTCCTAACTTACTTTTCACGTATTAGATTGAATTTTTAATAAATAAAAGATAATAAATTGAGCAAGCAAACACGCGCAGCGCAAAGATCTACATTTTACTGAAAACCGCACGTAAATCAGTTAAGCCGTTTAAGCGGGTACAGTGACATCACACGTACATAAGAATTATATATATAAAGATACAGTTTACATACATATTCATAAGGGCGGGCAAATTGCTTTAAGGGAATTTCTTCCTACCCACCCAAACCGTTCAATTTCAGAAAATCAGTGATATATGTGTGAACATATTGTAGGTATATAAGAATATTTTCACTATAAATCCAAAAATTGCCGTATGCATAAATTTAAAAAAAAAAGAAATTGAATAAATATCTACACTGTACTATGAAGAGAGGGGGGTGAAGAGAAAAAACTAAAATATTTAGGAAATGAAATTTCAATCGATAAATGAATGTAAATAGAAAAGGGGCGTCTCTGACATTAGTAAGTAGATTATTCCATAATTGAGCAGTTTTTACTGAGAAAGAGAAGGTAAAGAAATCAGAGCGGTAAAGGGGTATTAAAAGGGTTCTCTCGTTACTAGAACGAAGTGGTAAGGGTTGGAAGAGCTCTCTCAAATAAATAGGGGAAGTGGGATTATTCAAAGTATTGTTAGAAATTATTGAATGTGAATGTCTCTCTTAAGCCTGATACAGAGCCATGGCGGTTGCGTACTATATTTAAATATGTGGTCAAATTTGGCCTCAGTTTCAATAAGTACAAATCTTTGAAGATCAATAGTGGATAAGCCTCTTTGGATTTAATTTAAATATCCCGATATTAAAATTCAGACAAAAAAACATTAGTTCTTATCCATCACATTTCCCAATATACAGAGTGTTCTTTAAACCCTGTCACATCCGAAGCCACGATGATCAGTATGGGCAAGAAGACATATTGGCATACTTAAAAAAATATTTAGAACGAAGAAAATTTGTAAAAATAAAATATTAAAAAGTGCAAATGATTGCTTACTTCTGCAGGGGAGAAGCGAGGGGAGCGCGGCCGCGTGGTTAACGGTGTGTCAGACTCCCCCCTCCTCGTTTCTCTCCTGCAGAAGTTAGCAACCATTTGTTTTTTCAATATTTTTTTAAAAAAAATATTCGTTCTAAAAATTTATTTTAATGAGCCAATATGTCTTCTTGCTCATACTGATCACCTTGGTTTCGGATGTGACAGAGTTTAAAGAACACCCTGTATATTTCCCGTTGTTACGTTTATGGAATGTGTTTTAAAATT
Source organism: Micrasema longulum (assembly GCF_059751315.1). Lineage (NCBI taxonomy): Eukaryota > Metazoa > Arthropoda > Insecta > Trichoptera > Brachycentridae > Micrasema > Micrasema longulum. The sequence continues at coordinate 7,209 of NW_028279588.1, read as the reverse complement.
TCAATTTCTGAGATATACAGTATCTGAAATATTTTATAGTATCCACGGAATTTATAGCTTCATTGTTAATTTATTTTGTTTATATAATATACGAGTACAAACAGAACGATATAAATAAAACCACAAAAACAGTAATGGGACTCGAACACAAAATGACCCAGTAAATTATTCCACCATCAATAAAAATATTTTTTAAATCCTTATCCCTATCCTTATTCTCAACACGCGTCGCGGTACAAAGAACCTTTTTTTTAATACGTTTTTTTGTTTTCTTAAATTAATTTATTTGTTCATTTATTTCATTCACAGAAACGCTTGGAGGTTTTTTACAAGTATGGAACATAGAATCCAGTTTTTTGTCTTCCAACATTTGGACAGGCTTAAAATATTTTGAATAAATAAAAATACAATACAATACAAGGTCAAAGAAAGTTGTAACAGTTTAGAATTTGGGGATTGTAAACTTTTTAAATAAAAACAATTTATCAACAATTAAAATATACAAGAAAATTTATTTAGAAGAATACGCGTGAAACAAATTTAACTGCTGTAATCAACCGTTGGTATGTTCATCAATAAAAATATGTAAATATGTTGGTTAGGCTTTATCGTGCAGTAATCATAAATTTTAGCAATAGAGTCTTTCGAACATATTGAACAATTAACAATTTGGTGTCTAAATTCACGCTACAAAACAATAACAAAATAAATAAAAAAGGTGAGTTGAAATAAGCTGTTTCAACTCTCCTAGGCCCAAAAAATCAGGCCTCGTTCATAATAATGGCATTTAACCTATAAACTAGAAACAAACTATAAAAAACAATATCACGCTTTGAAACTTGATGTCAGTGCATATTGAAAAAAATATCACGTCAGCGTTTGCGTACTACGTATCAAATAACAGGCTATCAAAATACTGGCCAAAAACTTACTTTTGTTTTTTTTTTTTGTCCAGATGTGGTATGCACACAACTACTCCCTGTACTGTTGCTGTTGCCGACTCCGTCGAGTGGCACGTCAAAAAAATAATAAATGCGCGATGTTGCCAGTTCGCCATCGAGCATAGATCTCTCAAAATCGCCATTGTTACAACTCTCCTTCGTTTCCCCTATGAGTATTTACTTGTTACGTTACTATTGTTATAGTTATGCAATTTTATTATGTACTAGCGGACCCGACAGACGGTGTTCAGCCGAACGTTGGCTTGCCTGCTATTACCTTGAAAAAATTCATTGATAAGCAGTTACCAGGGTACTTAAAACATTAAAAAAATATTTTTCAAATATGATACAAACGTCAAACTCCGGTCGTCTCACCAACAAATGGGTGTACTTATGTAGTAATACGATTATTAAAAATGTATTGAATTTAATATTATTTAAGTATTACCAAAAATCCAGTAAAAAAAAAAAATGGGTAGAAATTAAAAGGAATTTAAGGAAAGAATCTGATTGAGATCAACAAAAAAAAGCTGTAAAAACATTCAAAAACAAGTTTTTTTATACACAAAAAAAACATCTTTCTATTTTTTTGTAAATGCATTCTCCTCGAATGCAACCCTGGTAGATCGATGAATAAAATATTTATGCTTCTTACTTATTTTATACATATTAAATTAATGATTTTAATATCTACGAACACGCATAGCGCAAAGATCTATGTTTTTCTGAAAACCGCACGTAAATCGGTTAAGCCGTTTAGAAGAAGTTCAGTGACATCAAATGTACAGAGGAATTATGTATACAAAGATTTATATACGTAGACTCGTGTATATATATATGTACTTGTGAATTTTTTTCTTCATATTTATGTTCAATGTATATGTTAAAGGTAATTGGCAATGCCGAGGTAAAGTACAGCATTTCGATGAAATTTACTACAGTTGAATATCAATAAATATATTTTGGTATTACGCAGACCCTTTTTACACTAAATAAAATTCACGGCATCCAAATCTCTCGAACCAGATTTCCGAATTCCTAATACCCGTTAAACTGTTTGATGGGCAATGATTCTGTAGACTGTCTGGAATTAGGAGGGCGAAGGTAATTATTGCTTTGCAGGTAACAATAGGAGTTTGGGAGGTAATAAAATTTTTCGTTAGCTGCTTTATTAGTACCTCATAAAATGAAATCAGATGAAATATTGGATGTGCTCTTTTTCGCTCGATGAGAATCGCTGTAATTCTCAAAGTATTTCGAGTATAAAACTATTATTGATTTATTAAAAATATTGCGCGATGTGTTATAATATTGCGCAGTAACGGTTGACCAGCCTTGTGCGGCAGTTTTTTTTTTTTTTTCTCTTATTTAGGCAACATACAGTACAGTTACAAAGTTTAATATTTTACACAGTTAGACTTAACTCTAATGGACCAGTGAAGTTTCCATATTATAAAGCAATTATATGTAAGGTTAATTATGAAAGTATAAAAAAGAGAAGGAAAAAAAAACATAAATTAAGTTGTTTAAAAATTTTAATTGAAGTAAAAAAAGATATTTTAAAGTTTGAAATTTGATTTATAATAATAATAATATTCTTCTTATAATAATAATAATATTCTTCTTCTTCTGCAGCCTTATTCTCTCCACTGCTGGAAAAAGGCCTCTTCCGAACGTCTCCATTCCTTCCTACCACCCGCTTTCATCATCCACGTTTTACCGGCAATAGAGGCAATGTCGTCGACCCATCTTTTCTGTGGCCTTCCAACACTTCTTTTGTTTGCCCACGGTCTTCTCTTCATTATTCTGGGTGTCCACCTGTTATCATTTTGCCTCGCCAAGTTTCCTGTCCACTGCCATTTCAATTTCGCAGCACGATCCATGATATCCACGACTCCGGTTCGGCGCCTTATTTCTTCATTTCTTATTTTGTCTCTTAGACATACACCGAGCATCTGTCTTTCTATGGATCGTTGCGTGCATTTTAATTTCTGGCTACTTTTTTGTGTTATAGACATGGTTTCTAGTCCGTATGTTGTCACCGGCAATATGCACGATTCATATACTTGTCTTTTCAATCATATAGGGACTTGTTTATTTTCAAAAATATATTTAAGTTTGCAGAAATAATAATATTACTGTATGTAACTTGAAGTGATGTAAGAGAAAAAAAGATCAACGAGAGTTTTATTTAAAAGTTTTCGATACACTATTTTTAAATAATTGTAATCCTGTATGATAGATATCTGTATGGTAAAAAAAGCTGTTAAAAGTGGAACACGATCTGTGTAAAAACGAATTCTGACAATAGTTCTTATTGACACTAGGTATTCGAAAGGTCGGGAGATTTCGTAGGGCACGTGATGGACTGTTCATTTGAATTTTATTTAGGAGCTGGGACGAATCAGCTAGACCGTTAATAATTTTGTAGAGGAAAGTGAGGTCTATTAATGTTCTCCTTTTTTCAAGGTTAATCAGTTTGTGAAAACGTGCAGATAAGTCATGATTTGGAAATATAAGAGAGCATCGGAAATTTAAATGTTTCAAAAATTTGTTTTGTACTTTCTCCAGCCTGTCAATATAAGTAATGTATTGTGGATTCCAAATGATATACGCAAATTCAAGATGAGTTTTTACATAACTACAATAAAGATTTTTTATTGTTAGATCATTTTTAAAAGGCTTAGATACGCGTATAATAAAACCTAACATTTTATATGCTTTTTCAATAATTTTATCAATATGTGATTGAAATGTCATCTTTCAGTCTAGAACTAGATCTCGTATTTCTTGGACACGGTGCAAGACTGTACCCGATAGAGAATACGAATAATCTATCGGATTTTTTATTCTCGTAAAGGTAATTGTTTTGCATTTAAGCGGATTTAATATGAGCTGATTATTTACACAATAAGTAGAGAAGTTTTCAAGATATTCTTATATATCAAGACAATCTTGTAGAGAAGTAACTTTCTTGTATATTTTTGTGTCATCGGCAATAATTTTGTATTCGGAAAATTTACAGACGTTACCCATATCATTAATATAAAGAATAAACAATAATGGACCCAAGTGGGATCCCTGGGGTACACCGGAATAGCATTGTTTAAATGAAGACTGATAGTTTAATAGTGCAACTGATTGGAGGCGATACAATAAATAATATTTGATAAGTTTGATGAGGACGCAGTATCTTCTTCTTTCTGTACCACATCAGGGCCTCGATTATGATGAGAAGATAAAGACGCCATACATTCACCTTGACGGTTTAGTTGAAATGTTTTACAGAGGTAACTTTCGAACGCCTAGAGACTCTTATATGTCAATGGGGCAGAATCTAGTGTCATTTTTTTAAATAGCCAAATAGAAAACAGTAAACTTAATGGATAAGGTTTTTTGTTGAATATTCTAATTAAAACTTTTGTGATTTAATGATGGTTTTGCTGATGATTTTGCCGCAACTACTAATCGTTTAATTGTTTTTATTTTTGTAACTGTCCTTTTATTTTATTTTTGTAATAAATGAATACGTTTAATCAGATGAAAGGCCCTACTACGTATTCTCTTTTAATTAAAAACCCTAAGCATCAAATTATAATCCGTACATCTGTTTGTATTCAAAATAAACAACATAAAATAAAAAATTAAACAACTTTGTTTTTAATCACTTATTTTTTTTCCATAGACCGGTTTCAAAGCAAACAAGCTTTTTCCTCAAGGTTTACGTAACTAATGAATTATTTCATATTTTATTTTAACCATGTTTATTAAATACTCCACGTAGAGCCAATAAAGATGTTAAATGGTGTTGATAACACCGTTTTCCTAGGAAACCACACTCTAGTCACCGTAACGACGGCTGTCCACCGCATCACCGTTCACTACGGCCGTTAAGATGCGGGCACCGCTGTCCTAGGAAACCCTAGCTTTAGCGTCCACGTCGCAAACCCTGGGCATTGGGATCACATTTATAACGGTGTGATCACAGCAGATAGCGAGAGGATAAAAGGCGAGTTTCTGGCGCCTCCAAACCAGAACTAACCAGCCAAGGGAAGGGAACCCCGACAGAAAAATCCACCAGAGAAGGCAACGGGAAATTACTCAGGTCATCTTTTCCCAGGAATCTTTACGGCGAGTACATCAATAAGCAGTCGTCCCGGCTGCGAAATATAAAAGTAGCGCAGGACAGATACATATGCTTTCGCTGTAGTGATCGCCAACGTCGAGGGGACCCGGCAAGGCACTAGAAGAAGAAGATCATTGAATGTAATGCGGAATATTTATGTGCCATTGCCCATTGGATGATTTGAAGAATTATGAATAATTGTGTCTGTATATGTTGATTTACGGTAAAAAAATAAAAAAATCCTTCTAGTTTAAGAATCACTGCAGAGTTCCCCCTACTGAGTCTACTTGTGGATTTTATCAGCGATAGCGGCGCGACTTTTAATAACTTTTTCGTATACTCCACACTTTCATAATGAAATGAATTCTGTAAGTGCATACATGATATAATAATCGAAGTTGGAAGGATTCTATGGAAAGGAAATAAAAGTAAAAGAACTAAGCGGAAAATAAAGCGAAAAACCCTAAAAATGCTATCGTATTCATGTAATATTTTGAAAAAGAAAAACCTATTGAAGACTATTATAGGCACGCACTCACACGTTGCATTATAACCGATTGCAACACCAAGCGTAAGGAGACTTCAAGACTTCAGATTCTACGCGTCCCTCGTTGACTTCAGTTCGTTTTACGTTTCGCTCTTTTTAAGACTTTCAAATACCCACTCAATATAAATTCGTGTCACAATAATTTAATTTTAATAATTTATATGGTAAACAAATTACAACAGGAACGATTAACATTTTAGAGAAAGGAATACAGAAATTTAGGCATTTACAGGGCTTATGACCTGTCATTGGCTGGTTTAAGTGTAACATTCACTGTTTTGCCTATGTCTCAACATCCATATTTATTTCATTCTTCCATCTGTGAAGTCAAAGAGCTGAAACCTTCATCGTTGTGAAGAGATTTAGCTAATCGAATTATTTCACATGCTAGGCAACGCCTGAAAACAATTTTCTAATTTTTTAACTTCTTCTTGGACCAATTGGTTTTATTTCAATATTACAATCTAGTCTTCAACCAATTGGACAAATTCAAAATATTATTATTTGTATTGTTTATTTTATTTAAATTCGTGTATGTACCCTACTTGTAAAAGCCCTCCAAGCGCACGTAATTTAAATGAATTAAAGGATTGCACGGTACCTGTAGTCGTTTCGCTTGCCACCTCTGTACCAGCGGCCGTCAACTGACCCCTCGCCCCTCCCTCATGCCCCTGTCGGGCCAACCCGGCGCAGCTTGCTCCGTGCGCCGCTAGATGCCACTGCGCGTCACGTGCACATAACACCCCTCGGAATCTACACGCGATACGCGACTAATACACTTCCAAACACCCTTACTCAAAACTGTGTATCACTACACTTCACTTCACTACACCTGATGTTGAACTGCACCTGAAAACAAAAGAAAAAATATGAATTTCGGATCAATTGGATTGTGTAAAATTACTATGGGAAGCGGCAAATCAAAATGACATAAACAGACAACAAAGACAGCGAACTAAAAGTTATAGTCCTTAAAATATACCTTGATTAAATTAACAGCTGCCAAACTAATGTGACTAGTGATGGGAAAGTACTGATCACTGACTATTTACCGATCAAATCGATTTTATCAGTTTTTTCATGCAAACATGAATCTCTGTTTCCGAACATTAATATAAAAACGCAAAAACAAGCCTATTATGGTGTGTTTAAGTTAATTATTCGCCAAAACCAAAAAAGGGTATCATATATGATACTTGGGGACTTAAGCGCAACAAAAATCTTTTTTTTTGTATTTATTGGTTAAAGTTTTTTTAGAAACATACACATACAAAATTACTAAATAATGATAAATTCATTCTTAATTATTTGAGAAATAACAAATAGCAGTTTCGATCTTGTGTAAAGCATAGGAAAACCTTGCATTGTGGACAAAAAACAAAAGTCAGAGCATTACATCCTGGAAGTCGACACTTTGAGCGGTTTTTCTGCTTATTATTTTTCATCACTGGTAAATGCTTTGCCTCTTTGGCACGAAGATCTTCATGAGGCAAAGGCATGACGCTGCGTCTTGCTGGAGGCTCATTTTCATCATTACTAAGATTGTTTTCATCCCCCCCTCTCTTATTTTGACGTGCCAATCCCGCTACTAAATA
>NW_028279587.1:0-44523 GCF_059751315.1 Micrasema longulum | reverse complement strand
TCAAATAAATTATTAATGAGTCAATAATTTGTGAATATGTAAATAAATAAATACATATTATTAAACTAGTAAATTATTTAGTTGTATGTTAGTCTCACAAACTAATCGATTTATTTGAAGAATGTTACACATTTAATTACTATGTGCCTGTATATTATTAGATCTCAGTAAAGATGGCTCTCCGTTGGGGTATTGCAAGTGCAGGGAAAATCTCTCATGACTTTGCCACGGCTCTGGGTACTCTTCCCTCCAGCGAGCATGTAATGACAGCCGTGGGAGCTCAAGATTTGACCAGAGCTAAGGAATTTGCTACCCTTCACAAAATTCCAATTGCTTATGGTGGATATGAGGCCCTAGCTAAAGATCCCAATATCGGTAAAATGAAATAATTTGTTGTCATCATTTTCATCAAACTTAGTGTTTGGAAATTTTGTTGTTTTTTTTACTTGTAAACTTTAATTCTCTCTTAATAATTTTAAACATCTGATACTATATACAATTTAAGTTTCGAGTAAATATTGAAATATGTAGTTATATCTAACTTTACCAAGAATCAACAATGTTTTGAGATGTCTAAATGTTTGTAGACAGGCTGAAATTAACTCCCTAAGGATTTAAAGAGATTTAATTTAGGTCTTAATAACTCCCTAGGGAGTCAATTCCAGTCTGTCTATAAACATTTGCACATACCCAAAACATAACATCCAAAATTACTAATCGATATACAAAATTAAAGAATAAAAGTGCTCTTTGTAAGGCATTATTTTCCCGCCAAATCTTTGGAATGAAGTTGTTGGTGATTTAAATGTGATCTTTACAAAATGTATCATTTAATAAACCAAATATTGATCAATTTAGTTTTGGCCCGAACAATCATGGTATAATGACTTTTTTCTAGATATTGTATACATTGGAAACTTGATCACTCAGCATTGCGATGTTTCAAAGCTTATGCTTGAAAACGGAAAACATGTGCTGTGTGAAAAGCCATTTTGTATCAACCAAAAGGAGGTCAAGAGTTTGGTAGAGGTGGCTCGTAAGAAAAAATTATTCCTGATGGAGGCTGTTTGGGCTCGCTTCTTCCCCGCCTACTTCGAAATGAGGAATCTCGTCAGCTCTGGAGCTTTAGGAGAAATTCAACATGTCGCTGTGCAGTTTGGTGTACTTATTGGTCAAGTAGAGAGGATCAAGTAAGTTTATCTTTAGTGTCTACTACAGAGAGATAAAAGTTTATCTTTTCTGATAATATCTTGATTAATATCATTCGTTAATACGAACCACCTGTTAATATCATAGAGTTTTGATAAACAGAAAAGTTTTTTTAAAATCATTTTCAAGTTTTTTTAGGTTGACTCTTAAATAATCATTTCAAACCACAGTAAATTTTTAAAAACATCGCTATTTTTGAAATTTGCCAATAAAATTGCATTTTTAATAAATAGATCTTCGCACAAGTAGAAGAAATCAATCACAAAAATCAGAAGAAATGTAATATTTAGCAATGTAGTGTTCATATATTTTGGAAGTATTAATATCGTCTCAGAAAATTCTAGATTGCAAAAAGGGCTTGTAAAACAATTCATATTTTTATCTCAAATTTTTAATATTAGGAGAGTTAACCCTTTCCCTGCGTTCAAAATTTATGTATATTATTTATTAGTTTAAGCACTTTTTTGTTAGTGACCATAAATATATAAACTTACTTGATGAATACTTAAGCTTCAAACATTTTTGGTATTAAATTACTCACATTTGCTGTGAGCGTTGAATGCCATGGTGAACGAGTCAAACAAATAAACAAGTATGCTTTAAAATCTTGTTTTAAATCTCCTAGTTTAGGGTTTTGGTTCTTTTTACACACATCTGCCTAGATACTGATGAGACACTAAAACCCCCAGGTAAAAATCCTTAACCAGGAAAAAGAGTGGAGATAAGTCTGTTTTATGGTAATGTGGTTGGCGCGTTTGTCGGCCATATGATATATAATTTTTTTTTCTAGTAAAAGTCAAGATTTGTATCTTATTTATCGAGTATTGGTGATGAAATGATACACTATTGATTGGGTGATATTGGCTACTATCGCATATTAAAGCCAAACAAAAACCTCACTTTTTTGTAGGAAAGACCTCAAACATACTATATTTTTTCAATTTTTTTTATTTGAAATTTATTTATTAACCCTTACGGATTATACCATTCATTTTATAAAAATATTATCTCATTTTTTATTTACACTCAGTTGTTGATAATTATATTTTTTACACCTTTTGAAAAGTTTATCTGAGTCTTTCGTTTAGTTTTGTCTGGTAGTTTATTGTATAATTTCAGTCCCTGATTTGTTAGTCTCGGTTGTCCTTGTCTTGTTTTGGAATGTTTATTTATTTATTTAACACTTCATATACAATTTAAATACAGATAAAAGCGGGCATATTGCCATAAGGGAATTTCTTCCTACCTACCCAAACAGTTTGAGTAAATTATAAGTACATGGACATATTGAAGTTACAATTATTATATTTTATACAAAATTAAAAACTAATAAAAATATATAAAAGGAGGAGAATGTTGTATGTGGTATTGTTCTGAAATATTGTATTATGTCCGTGTTTATTACAATTTTTTTCAAGTTTTAGTTCTTTGTCTACAATGATATCAGTGGCTAACTCATGAATTAATTTTGAAGATTCTAGTTGAAAAAGATCATTAACATTTAATTGTTTAGTTTGTTTAAAGAGTTCTTTAGTTGGTGTTAGATAAATAAGGTCATATACTAGCTTCAATATTTTATTTTGCTGTCGTTGTAGTATGTTTATGTCATTTTGGTTTCCTGTTCCCCATAATTGTTGCATACAACATGTTTTAGATTTGACATAAGCTTCATACATAATAATTTTTTCAATTTTCGGAACAAAGTTTTGAACAATTGAACGTAGTTATGCAGAAAGCAGCCAGCCATAGAAAAGTGAAACTGAGATAATAGCACTTTTGTGGAAAGACTGAATAATCCAGTCTACACAACAATTGGAATGTTTTTGACTTTAATAAATGATAAACAATGAAAACATTCGTTTTTTTTTTATATGACAAACAAGAATCTTATTATGTATTTGACCACTTTCAATGATTTTTGAAGAACCGTAAGAATTTTCTAATGCTGTGGGTGATTTTAGCAAATTGAAAAATGTCATTTTTGTAATCGACACCATTTTCAGAAGGTGATTAGGTCTGGCTGTTTTTAGCAGAACATAGAATTGACCTAACTGCACCTGATAACATTAATATCTCATTTTTTCAAAATTGTGGACTGGCTGCTTTCTGCATAACTACGTTCAATTGTACCTACTGATACAGCATTTAAAATTACTGCTAGAGTTTTCTTATATTAACTTCATTATTAAGAAACTTGCTAGGATTTTTTAAATATATATATATAAAAGCTTTTAGTATTGGTCCCTATATTTAGAGGAGCAAAATGATTATGAAATCACCTTTAATGTATTTAAGAAGAATTTAAAATGGGTATTTTTTTTTTTTTTAAAGGAGTAAGGAACTGGGTGGTGGGACTGTCTTGGATCTGGGAATTTACCCTCTACAGTTCTCTCAGATGATATACGGGGTCGACCCTGTGAAGGTAGTGGCTGCGGGACATTTGAACAGCGACGGAGTGGACACATCCATGTCCTGCGTCCTGACCTACCCCGGTGGAGGAACCACCACCATCTCCACTCACTCCAAGGTCTACCTTTCTAATGAAGCCGTAGTCGTCGGAACCAAGGGCACGGCCAGAGTAAATCATTCAAATATATATTTAAACATAAATTATCATAAAGTTGTAAACATCAAAGGGGTGATAGCTAACCTTTTTTATTTGTTGTTAATCAATTCACAGAGTTTTAAAAATTTAAAATTGTTATCACTCTTTTGTGATTTTTGTAAAAGAGCTGAATTAAATTTTAAAAGTTTATTTAAGTGCAGTACTTAGACAGTTGCTTGTTAGTTATTTTGAAATACACGATTTTTCAGGGCCATACCACGAACTTCAGAGGAACAGTTTTTATGATGTACTTTTAAAATCATCCTAATGATTTTTTTTTGAAAATCGCATTATTTAATTAAAAAACAAAAAATATATGGAGCGGACTAGGAAAGCGGATGGGTAGGGGAGGAGTAGGGGTTTATGGAAAAGATGCTAGTCTGAGACATAGTGGATTTTCTCCATTTTCAAATTATAATGAATTTTTTTCATAAAAAAAAAGTCTTTGTTAAAAAATTATACCAGTTTTCTTTTCATGTTTACTATGAGGAATGTTCCTCTGAAGTTTCGCGGTTTGGCCCTGAAACACCTTGTATATTTATATAAATTAAAAACTTTTGAATAACAACCTCCGCCCTGAAATTGTGGTGTCGTCGTCGATGATGATCTTTTGGCTTTATTCGGCGGAACTTTTACTAACACGGATTGATGTCAACGTGCTCCACTTAGGAGCAGATGTGGAAAAAGAAAGAAATAAAAAACAACAAGAAAAAGTCTTAATGCTTGTTTTTATCAATAAAGAGATAAAATAATATGTATCAAATTTACAAAGTTTTTGATTTATCAAATTTTTTTTTTGCTCTCAACTGATTTGAGAGTAAATTTGTTTTGAATTATGGTTTTTATATTTTAGCTCCCGTGGTTCTGGTGTCCCGATAAGATCCAAATGCCCGATGGAACTTGGAAGGAGTGGCCACTACCCGAAGCTGCCCACAAATTCAACTTTGACAACAGCTGTGGACTGCGATATGAAGCAGAAGAGTGCAGGAGATGTATTAAAGCTGGTAAATTATTCTTTTACACAATCCTTATTCAAATGACGAGTTAATAATTACTATCTCCAGTTCTAAAGTATTTGATAGGTTTGAAGAAAAACAATCTTAATTTAAATAGCTTAGTTATTGATAATTTAATTTAATAAAACACAGGGTTTAGAACAAGTGATGGCTTTTTTAATAAGCCAAAACAGATCAGACCTTGTAAGCAAATTCGGTTATTGTATATGTAAGCTTTATCGAAGAACCTTAAAAAAACCATGATGTAAAAACATATTTATCTATAAATGGTACTATTTAAGTTTATACATTACAGTACACATATAATCAGTTCTCAGAGTAAATAAATAAGGTAAATAAGTAAATATGTGGAGTAAAATTTAAAATATATATATATATATCAATACACTAATAAATTCTTGGCCAAACATAAGTTCATTGGTTCTGTGTTTCGGGTCTAAGAGGACCAATCTTGGATTTCTTTTTTTACTTGCCAACATTTTGTAGAGGGTTGATGTCAATTAAAAAAAAATTTATATAATTTTATACACACACCTATTTTATATGTGATAGTATTTTAAAAAAAATGGTTTAAACACCTCAAATTGTTTAATAGATGCTTCTCGACTCAATATCTGCACAGTACCTACATATGTGTAATATATTACTTATAGTAATACTATTATGTTTTTTGTTGTTGTTATAATTATTATTGATTTTACTATTTGTTTATTTATGTATGTGTACATCTATGCATTCATATAGAAAAGAAAAGTTTTATGTGAAATAAATATATAAGGCGGTCTCCGTGGTGTAGTGGTCAAGACGCTTGACTCACGCATGGAAGGTTTCGGGTTCGATTACCGGTGACAACACAAAAAATTAAAATATGATTTTCCTCAAGCCTGGGTGTTCCGTGATGTAATTCACCACTGCAATTGGGCCTCCTGGCCTGTTGTGGTGCAAAAATAAATATAAAAATAATACTTAAAAAATGAATATAACATCACAAAATAACTGTTATGATTTACGAAATTGGCCGTTTTAGACCCTATCCACAGAATTATAATCCTATATTTATTTTTTAAATTATTAGTTGAAAAATTTGTATGCAGACTGCTTTTAAAACTGTATTTTATTTTTCGAACCAAAATTAATCCTGTTGCTATAAGTTCCATCGGAAGATTATCCCGATTTGATATTATTTCATTACAGCTATTTAGAATTATGAATGTCGTGATTGTTAAATGATACGCGGTGAAGATTACTTACACGAGATTCATGGCAAAAATACTTAATAACCAAGAGCTTTAGAGATTAAAACGTCGCATATTAATCGGGAGGCTGTCGGCGTGGTAAATGGTGTGTTATTGTTTTATAACGTTTTGATAGCGCCCTCTATTAGACGGTCTTGCATTTTATCCTATGTTTGAGCACATGACTCCCCTTCAGCTGAGAATGATATGGCTAGGCTGCATGTGGCTGTAGTCCGTTACAATCCGGTACCCACTGACAATCCTTTCACTGTGACTTTTTCAAATTGGTGAGTTATCCTTTAAATAATCGGTGCTAAATGCATGATTATGGTATTTATTTTTTGGTGACTTATATGAAGGGTGTCAGAGTTAAGAAAGTAAAAAATAATGATAGTGATTTAGAAAAGTACTGTAATGGACATAGACTTTTGTAACTGAATTTGATGCAAGTAAACACAGTTTTTGCTACCATTCCTGTTTGCAATATGGTTACGAGGGAGAATGACAATATCCCACAAAGGTCCTCCATATAATTTTCCAAACTCACAGTGAAAGGGTCAGTGAAAGTATTAGAGTTAAATTCAATTGAAATTGCGATAAATGAAATTGAAAATTTTATATGAGCAGCTCGTTTATTGTCAAAAAACATTGCTTTTTTGTAACAGCAAAACCGATAAGAAGACCCAGGGTCTTTAAAGCGGTTTTCGGGTATGCGGAGGAAGTACTTTCACAGGTAACTTGTTGATTGTAAAATCTGGCTTTTCACATCGATGATGAAAGAGTAATAATTTTGTTTAACAGATGTACTCGTTAAAAAAGGCATTGTCACAAATAGAAATGACAAAAAAAAAGTTGACAAAATTTTTTTTGTTGATTATATCAAATTTTTATTAAATATTTTTTGTGTTTCACAGGTCTAACAGAGTCTCCGATTATGACTTGGAAAGACAGTTTAACCATCGCCGGGCTGGAAGACACAATCCGGGGACAGATTGGAGTGAAATTTCCACAAGATGACTGAATCACAAAACGATTCTTTATCGATAAAATGTAGTAATAAAATTATTATTTAGTAATAAATAAATAAGAATAAAAATCAGCATTTTTAAATTCCTGGCTTAAATGGTAACGTTTTTTAATAACACATTTTTTAAAGATTTAATTTGTGGCTCACAGTTAAAAGTATGAAAGTAAGTATGTATTACCAAGGACAGATAAAAAAAAAGGATTCAACATACCTTGATTATCGAGGATTAAAATTAATGACAGGTCTATAAATACCTTCCGCATTACCTTCCTAAAGACTCCATCTCTGTTATAATATAAATTGAACTAAAAATAAAAGTAATATGGACGCTCAACCACGATTACAATGGTGAATGTAAAGTGATTACTTAAATCACATTGACATCAATTTTTCCTACTAAAATGCTTCTTTGACTCTTGAAATATCAGGCAAAATAAAAATTAATTTGAAAACATCTGAAATATGGGTAGCAATAAACATCTCACAAAAGTATCTAACCATAATTTTTATTGGAAAAACAAATAACACTTTGAGGGCAGAGCTTAGATGACCGTTTGCAGGTATACCTAGTGCGCATGCTCAATTTTTTTTCACAACCACAGCGCCATTCAGTCGCTGCCACACCGTTGAAGAGTGAGCACGTGTACACTATTGTTGTCGGATTTTAGTTTTAACAAAATGACAGATAAAGTTAAACAACATTACTGCATCAAATTTTGTTTAAAGCTTGGGAATTTTCAAGTAGAAACTATCCGCAAAATTCAAAAAGTATTTGGAGACGAAGCAATGGGCACCACACAGATAAAGGAGTGGTATAACCGCTTTAAAGATGGCTGCTCATAAGTGGAGAGTGAAGCACGATTCGGTAGGCCCTCAACATCCAAAACTGATGTTGTCATCGATCAAGTAAAGACCCTGGTCATGCAGGATCGTCGAATAATGATCAGAGAACTTTCTGATGAAGTAAGCATTAGTGTTGGATCCATTCACTCCATTTTAACTGAAGATTTTGCCCTCAGAAGGGTCTCAGCAAAATTTGTGCCAAAGTTGCTGACAATTGAGCAGAAGCAACTTTGTGTGGAGATCGCACAGGACATGCTGGAGACTGTGATTAATGATCCCAACTTTCTCAACACAGTTATCACTGGTGCTGAATCTTGGGTTTATGGGTACGACCCAGAAACCAAGTTCCAGTCATAACAATGGAAGCATTCAACATCCCCAAGTCCCAAAAAAGCTAGGCAGGTCCGTAGCAATGCGAAAGTCATGCTGGCTGTCTTTTTTACTCCAGTGGCGTAGTTCACCATTAGTCCGTTCCACACGGCACTACTGACACCGAGGACTACTACCGAGAGGTTCTGTGTCACCTTCATGATGCAGTGAGACGCAAATGGCCAGACCTGGGGGCAAATGGCAGTTGGCAACTTCATCATGATAATGCGCCCGCTCATACTTCACACATGATATGGAGTTTCTTAGCCAAACATAACACACCTGTGGTTCGTCAACCTCCTTACTTCTCTCTGATTTTGCTCCCTGTGATTTCTGGCTATTTCCCCAGCTGAAAATGCCTTTGAAAGGGGCCAGATTTCAGATGGGAAGACATCATGAACATTGTGACGGACCAACTGCGCGCCATACCAAAAGAGTCTTTCCAGCGTTGCTTCCGGCAGTGGCAGAACCGTTGGGAGAAGTGTGTAGCAGCTCGAGGGGACTACTTTAAAGGGGATTAGTGTCATTTATTTTTATCTCGATAAATGTTGTTTTTATGAATAAAAGTCGTATACTTTTTAAGCAGACCTCGTATATCCTATAAGTTTTTTTTTCGCATGTACTCGTATATTCAAAATTATACAAATTCTAATAAATAAATAACAGTGTAAGTCACTCTCTAAGCGCAAGAGTTAGTTTCTTTTTTTGGAGAGTTACAGTTATAAAATTTACTAGATGTATGAAAGTAGATTTGTATAGAATAAAATAAACATGTAGGTACCATTTATAAAATATATTAATAAAAAAATCTCTTTATGTACCTCTTTACCTAATACATACATATGTCATGTACTTTAATTTTTTTGTACCTCCTGTACGTATGTACATAGTAGTACATACATAATAGGAAGTCTGGTTTTGTTTGTAGACCTCTGTAAAAGAAAGCACGGACATAAGACAGACATCTTTAAAAGAGAAAAATGACCAAGTCCCTTGGGCTTTCTTCATATCCAGGTTTGACTGTAAATAAATTATTGTAGTAAATCAAACCCCCAAACAAGTTTTATTTTTGGTAAATTAAAAAATCACAGGACAGTTTGTGAGATGTATTTCCAGTTTTATGCATATAAATAAATGGCATATGACAAATTACTCTTTGGATTTATGCCAAAAAGTAATTCTGCCAAAACCATCAAGAGAAGTCAGTGGCCTTATGCTGTAACTAATTCGTTTCGTAAATTTATTCGTATCGTACGAGAGGGAACGAGAGCGAAATATGGTATTGATTGCATTTGAATGAGATGGATATATGACGAATGAACGAACTTACGAAACGAAATTGTGACAGAATAAGCTTGCAGCACAAAGTATCACGCTGTGTGAAAAATGATGGAATAATAACAAAATAGTGAGATTGTGTATATGAACAAATATTGCATTTAGATTATGATTTTATTCAATATTACCCTAAGAAAAAAAATGTGAACAATTGCAATTTAGTCAAAATAAACCAAATTTACAATCAAGTTCACAAACACATATTGTGTGGAATATAACATTCATATACCTAATGTGTTTATTTTAAAAATGATATTCAAGCAATCAAGAAAAACGGTTTGTAATGTGATATTTTTTTATTTACAGATTAATAATAAATATTACAGGTGAAATTATTGTTTATGTTTGAGTTATGTAACAAACCTTAGGACAGACATAAAGGTGCTGTTACCTACCCACTCGTACATACAACAAACTGATACGAGTGTCTTGTGTCTTGTCACTAGCTATTGCAGTAAGTGATAATGTACCGAGCAAACATTCAATGTGATAAGTGTTAACTGGCTCGAAATGTTTTCCATTTTAATTGAGTGTGCGGGTTGAATTACTGATGTTTTCCATTGTTACTGATATCCGAGCGGGGTACAGAGTAGAAAAATTATAGCGGTCGAGATTGAAAGTGAAAAGTTTTGAGTTTTGTCTACCTGTAATTGTATTATCAGCCTTATCACGTGATATGAAAAGTTTGCTGATTGTCTAAGTACTTCAAGGTGAGAAAATCTGATAGCCAACTTAGATATCGAAACAAATAGATAGTGTAGGTAGATAAATCATTAACACGGTATGAATTTAATCACAAAATTATTTAAAATAAAAAAAAAATATTTATTGCTTTTTTTATAGGTATTACTCGTATTTTTATGCACCGTTTGGTTTCTTAAAGTCATGATTAATATGTGTGTTTTTTTTTCATTATTAATATTGACCAGTCATCCTTTCATATCATAATGATGATAATTTTAGACTAAAATGTTTGTTTATAATGTTTTAGGATTTTAAATTATTTGTTAATGAGGAAGTTCAGGGGTTTTTTTATTTTATTATTTGTTAATAGACTATCAACCTAAGCCAAAAAAAGTATGTATTGTGTTATCATCGTTACGAATTTTTAAAGTTTCGTAATTTTTTAATTACTACACACTTGACTTCACTTGTTCTATTCTATGAGTTGTCCTGATTGGTGATTTGGCTTCCTGAAAACAGGAAATCTATCACAACACTCTATCGTTGGTTGATTTAGAAAAACTTGTGACGTCATTCAAAGTAGTTCATATTTTAAAAAATCATTCCTCATTCTGTTAAAATTATTGTTATACAGGTGGGCCTTAACTGTGTTCGCAGTTTGTTTCGTTATTTTTTTTATCAGTACATAGGGCCAGCGCGGTGCGAAGGGTAGCATTAGATGCGCTATTTCGTGGAATTTTTACTCGCCATTCTTACTAGCCATTCACGGGAAAGCAGTGTGCATTTTGTGTTCGCGCATATTACGTAAACAATTATTCCGTGATGATTTCAAGACGAATGTACCGGGCTCACAAGACATCAGTCAAGCACCAAGCGCACAGTCTATTCAGGAATTGATCAAAATGTTTAAGACAACCGGCTCAGCAGTAAGAATAATGAATGAAGGCCACCCGAAGTCGGCGAGGATACCAGAAGTTATTCAGCGTGTTAGTGAATCAGTAAGTAAGGAAAATCCGCAACAATCAACTCGCAAGAGAAGTCAAGCCTTAAACAACAAGAGGATCACTTTACGAAGAATTTTACGCCACGGTTTACATCTAGAAGCCTATAAAATTTAACTGATGTAAGAGTTGAAGCCGAATGATACCTTTCATTGACCGTTTAAAGGAGATGCCCCTACGGAGCCCGGATCTCAGCCCGTGTGATTATTTTTTGTGAGGATACTTAAAATCAAGAGTCTATGAAGATAATCCAACGACAATAAATCAGTTAAAACGAAACCATCCCACGGGCAACTTTTTTTGAGAATTTGCGAATCCGCCTTAAACAATGTAAACAAGTTGGTGAAAACCACTTGGATAATATAATTTTTAAAACTTAGATATTATTAAAATTTCCATTTATTGTAGTTTCTGAAAAAATAAATAAAACATTTGAAAGTTCTACAATTATTAAATTATTGGTAATTGAAACTAGGTTTACATTTAAGGCCTACCCTATAGAACAAAATTATTAGTTCCTTTACCTAATTGTACAAATGAAAAGTTAGGCAACCTACAGAAAAAAAAGATTGAACTGATAAAATCTAGATTTATCGCAACAGAGCGAAAACTTTTTTGAGAAGGAAATATGGAAATCTGTGGATGTAAAAAATCTTTTCTTACAAGGAGTAAAAATTAGATCTTTTATTTGTATGGCAAAGTTTCTCGAAAATGTAAAAAAAAATAATAAAAATAAACCACTCAACAAGTTTTTCCGAATAAGCCATTAATAGTGTTGTGATAGACTTCCGGTTTCCAGAAAGTCAACTCACCAATCAGCAGAACTTGTGGCAACATGGCCGGAGTAATAACAAAACTTTAAAAAAAGGTTGAATGCTGTCAAAATGCGATCTCTCGGGCGAATTTGTGGTAAAACGATGTATGATTGGTGCACAAATGTCGAGATCCGTGAACTATGTAAGGCTGAGACTTGCATTATCTACAGAATCAAGGAAGGGGTGCTGCGTTGGATTGGACATGTAGAGCGAATGGACAGCGAAAGAACGGCTAAAAGGATCTAAAAATGTTGATAGATGCAGAAAACGAGGAAGACCAAGAAAGACATGGAACGATCAAGTCTATCAAATACTTAAAGATGGACATGTCAAGAGTAGGAATAGTCAGCGTGCGTGTATGAGAAGATGTATGAATGTAGAGGAAGCAAGGTCTGTATGCTAAGACAGAGTGATATGGCATTCTATCTTCTCTGCCTACCTATACGGGGAAACGGCGTAATGGTTTGTTTGTTTGTAAAAAATCATAGCGCTGATAATACGATTCATAAAAATATACATTTTTTTAATAAAAAAAAATTAAAAATCCACTGAACTTCCTCATTGAGCAGTAGAATTTTTTATTTATTTATTTAATACTTCACAAAAATATATTACGAAATTGAATTTACAATGTATTTCTCACTAGGAAAACCCGTGATATATATATTTTTTACAAAATAAATTGTTTTAGATTTTTTACATAGATATACAGAAAATAATTTAATTCAAATACCAACACATTGTTACAAGTATCAACTAAGTGTAGGTAGCTTAGCTTGGATTATAGGAATTATAGGGTGACTATAGTTTCCGGGTTGATTCCATTTCTGTCCATTAACATAATTTTTATTTTCTGTTTGAATTTTGAATATGCTGATATGTCACGAACATTTTTTGGCAAACTGTTGAAGGATTTGACCATAAGACGTTCTCATTCTCGGCACCGGCTGCAGTTCTTCAATGGCTTCCCGGGTTCCTATGTTTTTGGCTTTGGTATTGGTCTTGTGATTGAACCAATACCCTTACCTAGTAGAAATAAAAAGGGCTACAAAAGTTACCTGACTCCACAGCAGCTTAGTTATATTTTAATTACCACCGCAAAATCATTAATTTATTCTTAATGACATGAGGTCATGGAATTAAGAATAGTCCAGAAGGAGTGTAGAATCATATTTGAATACATCGGACTGTGTCCCATAATCCCCCCATTATGCCCCACTTTCGCCGCGCGCATTCGTGATGTCGCCGCGTAATGTTGCACGATGGGAAAATATATAATTATAACACAAATGTAACGTAAAAAAAAGCAATCTGTTAATTTCTCTAAAATTTTATTGTGCATGCTGAAATATTGATTGACACAACAGAGTAGATAAGTAAAGGGTCATTTAATAAGAGTAATTGAATGAATGAACTTTGAAATTAAAATATAAAACAAAATTTATTTTACATAGAACG
This sequence comes from Micrasema longulum, assembly GCF_059751315.1. Taxonomy (NCBI): domain Eukaryota; kingdom Metazoa; phylum Arthropoda; class Insecta; order Trichoptera; family Brachycentridae; genus Micrasema; species Micrasema longulum. The sequence goes on along the minus strand of NW_028279587.1, from coordinate 30,923 downwards.
GATATTTTTACATCATGTTAAATAATATTTGATGTTTTAAAGATAAAGTCGGTCAAATGTCTACCACACAGAGTTGTTTAATCCGAGGTCCAACTTTCATTAGTTCTCTCATTAGATGAGCAAAGTAGGGTAAGCAAAATTTACTACCCTGGCAGCACTACCGAAATGTTTATTTTGTTTCTTCGACAATTTGACAGATGGAAAAATAATTCAATTTTTAAGTAATGCATTTGCTACTTAAACATTCGTTTGCTAATTACACATGAAATGTGATACCATCCTGTTTCTTTAAGATCCTAGCAGTATTTCTACACTTTAAAAGGATACAACATGGCATAGTGGAATTCAAATCAGGAGTTGCGTACTGAGCGACGTCTACAAAGAAACTAATGGGTCAAAACGTAAACCTACTCATTTATGAGTAGTTTAGTCGCCTTCTGTTTGATGTGCGTATGCGGTTTCTGGACTATTCTTAATTCTATGTATGAGGTATTCAAAATACCAAAGCCATAATTTAAAAAAGGAATTTTTTTTTGATAACTTATCAATACTTTCCTAAAAGTAAACCCAGTGTTTATTTTATTAATAGATAATAATGTAATTTTAAATGTAGACACAACACAATGTCGTTTATTTATTTATTGACAATAAATCAATGGGATTAATTAATGTCGTATCAGTGCAGTGAAATACATTATGAGTATATCAGAAGAAACATTAATTTAATAATTATACAAAATAATCACTAAGGTCGGTGTTACTCAGATTGTTATTCCCATGTAGGTACTGTATACCTACCTATTAGTTAAGTACGAGTACTAACAATGGAATTCTCAGTCAACCAGTTGTCATGTTTGAGTTACATGTGATGATAATTACCTATCTAATAATTATAGTTTAGCCTTTATGTTTGAAATGACATAATTTGAGTGGAGGCTGTGTGTACATTACAATCCGTTGAATCTAGAGTTTAGAGAACATTTATGGATAAAAAATACTAGTGAAACGTTTACAATATCGTTTTTTTATAAACCGTGTAACTTAAAGAAAAGAACAAACAGTAAAATATAATTTTAAAAAAACATTATTTTACTAATTGAAAGTAGTATTCTGTGAATTTGTTACAAGATGGTTTTTTTGTTAATTGGTTTTCTCTTTTGAATAAGTTAGTTATATTATACTCCTTAAAGTCTGTGTTTCTTTTTTGATTGATATATGTTAGAGACAAAAGACTTATTGTAAAGTTTATACATTATTACTTGACAGGTGTAATAAGCGTTGCCATATAAAACATAAGTCATAATTAAAGATGGTGTCGGGATGCTTACACTGGGGTGTGGCGGGAGCGGGGATGATGAGCCACGACTTTGTGACGGCTGTTGCGACCCTACCTGCCTCGGAACACCGGGTATTAGCAGTCGCCGCCACGAACCCAGATAAAGTAAAGGATTTTGCATCCTTACATAATATAAAGAGCGCCTACGAAGGATACGATAACCTAGCTAAGGATAAAGATGTTGGTGAGAACACAATTTAAATTTATTTTGAAAATGTGAATGGAGTCAGCAGGATATCTATTTGATTTTTATATTATTTCTGCGCAGTAAAAATTCAATGTAATTTTATCTGATGGAAATCTTTTAGTTAAAAAACAAGTGACAAGAATGTCATTCAACCAGCATAAAAAATACAGTAAGTATAAAAAACAACAATTATAAAAGAAGTAAACATGTTATTATTTGTCTTGTAGGTATTGTCCATGCTTTTATATTTATTCCATCTTTGTGTGTATATTTTCGTATTCAATTTCATTTACAATGTCAATAAATATTTTTCACAAATATAAATATTAAAAGATGTCTTTCATATTGTAATATAAAATCTGAAAGCAGACTCTGATTTAGTTTTGTTTTCCAAAATGATTGATGAATTTAATAACCTTCTAGTCTGAGACATAATCCATAGATGTAACCTTTTTTCTTGATAGATATTGTTTACATCGGAGTGATCACTCCTCAGCACTTCGAGGTTTCCAAACTGATGCTGGAACATGGGAAGCACGTTTTGTGTGAAAAACCCATGTGCATGAACTACAAGGAAGCCAAATCACTAATCGACATTGCAAAGCAGAAGAAATTATTTTTCTTGGAAGGAGTGTGGTCACGATTTTTCCCAGCATATGAATCTCTGGATAAACACATACAATCTGGATCCATGGGGGATGTATTACAAGTTAACATACAGTTTGGAGTGCCTATCAGTGAGAAGGAACGACTGTCGTAAGGAAGAACTTCTATTTAGTTTTATTATTAGAATAAGTACAAATTAGTTTTCCTAAATCCAATTTTACTTGGAATTGAGGCTCCAGAAGTAAAAAGCGGGAGGACTCCGGTACTGTAAATAAGGACTGCTGAACATGACTATTGTCTCTCGAGTTAGGCAAGCGAAAAAAATATTTTCATAGCATGGCTATTTTTCAAATATTGAAATTGTGCATATTTATACAAATTTAACTTTCCTAATCCGATGTGAAAATGTCCGTTTGAAGATTACGAAAAATACGACTTCATCATTTTTTAAATAAGAGAGATATTTCAAGTCTTGTATCCTATGTAGACTCATGTTACATCATAGCCACACAAGAGTTGAATAAATTGAGACTAATATAAGGTTGAAATTAGTAATTCACTTACTGTTGTAGGTTTAAGGAGTTAGGCGGTGGCACTGTTTTGGATCTGGGTGTGTACGGGATCCAACTGGCGCAGCTAGTGTTCAAGGCCGACCCTGAGAAGGTGGTCTGCGGGGGGCACCTCGGGCCCACGGGGGCTGACGAGTCCATGTCCTGCGTACTGGCCTACACCGAGGGCCGCACCGCCACCCTCACCACACACTCCAGGGTCCTGTTAGCCAACGAGGCTGTCATCGTAGGGACTAAAGGAACGTTAAAGGTGTATATTGTTATATCAATCGATTCAGAGAGGGGCGAAAACTAGAATAAGTTGATGGTACTTTTCTTCTTCTTTTTTTCACACCCGATCCTAAGTGGAGCATGCGGACATCACAAGACCCCTTCAGGAGAACCTATTGCCAGCCAGCACTCTCGCCTCCTTCCGATTCGATCCGACGTTCCTTAGTTCCGCCAAATAATGCTGAAAGATTGTCATAGGCGGCCTTTCAGGACGGCAGGATCTAGCAGGTATGAAGAAGAAGCAAATTGGGTTGAGGCTCTCCTGAGGCATCCGCAGCACGTGTCCAGGCCAAGTCTACTGCAGGACCCTCAAAACGCTTTTCAATTTTTTTCAATTTCAATTTATTTATTTTAAATATAACATATACATTACAAAAATATATTCAATACGTACATATTATAAAAAAGGAAAAAAAATACACGAAAGAGACTCATGTCAAAGGAGTCGAAGAATCCTGCTCCGGAAAACCCCTTCGGATACATGGAACAGATCAATATCCAGAGCGATGTTGTTCAACATAGTGGTAGCTCTTCCAACAGGCATAACCATAGGCAGGTTGGTCCTGAATATCGGAATATGAAACAATCTATGCTGACGCTGTCTTAGGTAATTATCAGGAACATACAAACCAATGCTCATCATAATTTCAGAATTATCGATCATACCGCGCAACAATCGATAAAAATGTGTGGTCAAATACACATTCCTTCTAGTCTCTAAACTGTTGTAGCCAAGCATACCCTGGAGAAACTCGGTCGGGTAGAGCCAAGGATAATACCCGCACTCTCTCATGTAGAGATATCTCAGAAACTTCTTTTGGATTTTCTCTATCATAAGAGAGTACTTCAGTTCATGTGGCCCCCAAATCATCGAGCCACTCTCGAGTCTACTTCGCACCAAGGAGTTGTAAAGAGTTCTCAGTACGCGGGTATTTTCGAAAACCCTGGCAGTACGCAGAACAAATCCTAACATCTTCAATGCATCACCACTGATTGTCTCTATGTGTTCATGAAATGTCAGAGTGCTTACAAATCTAACGCCCAGATCCTTAACATTCGATGTTCGTATCAGATTCTGGTCATTCATTTTGTAGCGAAAAAAAAGAGTTTTTTGGGCCCTAGTGAAGGACGTGACCGAACACTTGGAAACATTAAACCCAAGTTTGTTTCGCCTTCCCCATTCAGATATATTAGATATATCCGCTTGGAGAAGACGAAAATCGTCAGAAGTTGTCACCTTTAAAAACAGTTTTAAGTCATCCGCATGTCATCCGCATGCTTGTCATAGTACTGACCGTGCATATTTAATTGGCCACAAATTGACTGAACTGCTACATCCCATGCATTGTTCAACATACCCAAAAGTAACGTATCTAAGAATTCTCATATTAATCGGGAAATTCGCTTGTTAAATACTGCTTCAAGATATGAACGGTTTATTTACACACTCTCTTTATATTACTTAAGAAGTTTGATGATGTTCGATAGTTTTGTTTTCTTTTTATTTCAGCCTGCAGACAGGTAATAGAAGAAATGTTGAGTTCAACTGTAATAAATGTAATTGAATAAAAAATTTCAGCTGAAGGATTTCTGGGCGCCGACGATATTCCAAGCGTCAGCAGCTGACATTACGGAGTGGGACCTTCCTCAGGGAGCACATCGCTTCAACTTCCACAACTCTGCGGGACTTAGTTACGAGGCTGAGGAGTGTCGAAAGTGTATTAAATCTGGTGAGTATCTTTACACGAATATTGGTACAATATATTATGTAAGTATGTAATTAAATTTGCATCCCTTAATTCTGTCAATAATGCTTGTATCAGCCTTGAATTCTGCATGGCCACTTGCACTTGTCAGAGGGATTGCAATTGAACAGCATTCAGTTTGCCTTTATGTTTGTTTTATTAATCCCATGTATCTTTTCCATACATTAGGGTCGGTACCATGACTATTGTGAACTACTAATTTCGACCCCGGGGATGAACATTTATCCGCCAAGATCAGTACACTTTCCGCCTGTTCCCAGCACTTATAACATACTTCTCTGGGCTTTGTTGTCACCTGTCACAATGGTTTTTGTTTTAATTTTAGGGCCATTTTCACAGCTAATTTTGTTCTTGTGTTTCAGGTTTGTTAGAAAGTCCGAAACTGACCCACAGTGAGAGCCTTTCTTTGGCAAAAATTGAAGATACGTTGCGTAAACATTTAGGAGTAGTGTTTCCACAAGATTAAACTCAATATTTTGTTATGAACATATATGCATTTATTACATACTATTAAATAAGACATTTGTTACATAAAAAACATTGTAATTTTTTGGAATATAAAAAATAAATAATTTTTAACTATTGAATTTCTTGACAAAAATATTTGGCATTAAACAACAACTAGAAAGTCGGCAGAAAAATTGCATGGTAGGTATTCATTAGAAATAAATCATTTAGCAGTTACAAAATAAAAAATGATTCTACAAATTTGTATTGAAAAGTTATCCATTATTATTTTTTTAAATATATTATATTAAGGCATTTTTCAAAATATTTTAGAAAATTTATAAATTATAAATATAATCACTTTCCTCTGCAAATTTTTTGTTTTGTAAACAGATTTGCAACCACTCCAAACTCAAAACGAGAGGTTTCTTTACCAACCCACTTGCCTTGCGTAGTGTTTGATTTATAATTTCTTTATTGCAATACGCTGGAACCAGCATGTGCGTAATGCCTTCCTCAATGTTGGAATTTGTAATAATTCCACCAAAGAAGTTAACTTGGAAGTTCAATATACGAATGTGTCTCTCCGCTGCAATTTTCTCAGCTTCGGTAAGCGAGGAATAGTCGGCGATGATGTAAAAATGACACATGCGTAGGAAGGAGTGTGGACTAACTTCACCGAACAATTCTTTATCTATCTCTAAGAACTCAACCGGTAGAAGACGAACTCTTCCAATCTGAAAATTAAAATCAAGTACACGCATATAATTATTTCATTTCGTGGTAACTTTAATCTGATAATGCTACACAGAATTGATATGTGAGAGAACTTACTAAAAACTCGTAAGTCATCAAAATCACATACCAACTATAGGAGCAATTAGCAGTTATTTAAAAAAAAAAAGATAATGCCAAGAGTGAATTTGAAAAACAATGTTTTTTTTTACCCACTTCTTTCACAAATGTAAATATTACTTAACTAAATGTGTTAGGTGCTGATGAAGAGTTACCTATTTTATTCAACTATATTTTTCCATAAAAGAGCAAAAAAAATTATTTATGTACAAATATGTTTTGTTAAATTTTCAATTTCATATACCTACTTGAATTCCCTGCAAAACTTCAATCGCAGTTTTTTATTACGTGACAGACAATGTTTTCAACTATCACAACATGTAAGACGCACGATAAATCATAGGATTTTTGTCATTTTAAAATGCCTTATTTTTATCGATTAGATATTTTAAGGCTCAAAAAGTAGACAGATACTCACAATTTCTCCAACTTTCTTCATAGAATACTTGAGCGACGGAAGAGTAGCCGGTTCAGTGTAACTGTCACCGAACTGATCGTACTTTAGGGCAAACTGCTCGGCTACCTTCCGGGACCTCCCGAGTAAGTCCCTCGGAGTCCACTCGGGAAGTACTCCCCGAGCAACAAACTCTTCCCCCACGGAGTACAGAAACCAGTCAACACTCGTCACATTGTGGAACCCGGCCTTTATTATGTTGCTCACTCGGGGGTTTACATTTCCAGCCACAATGCAGAATGTAAAAGCTCCTAGAAAAAAATGTATGAATATATCTAATTCAAACAGCATTAGTTTATACAGTATAAAATCATTATAATCTTACAATTTTATTAGATGGGGTGACAAAAAGGAAAATCACATTATTTTATTTTGACAAAAATTTAAACATATTTTGTCTGCACAGAGTTATATGAACTTTATGAAAAATTAAAAATACTTTCATAAAATAAAGTTCAATTAACAGATATTACCGGCGCAATTAAGACTCATTAATTTAAAAATTGGTTATGGTTTAAAACATTATTTACATGTTCAATCTTTTAGATTAATAATATTAATTTTATTAGTCTTATATTTTAAAACGGTACATATTTATGATTTAACCAAAACATTATCTTTTAAACTTCAAAACCCGCACATTACTCAATTATAGAATGTTCGAGTTGGGGGTTTGTTACCTGGATTTTGAACTACTTTCCCTCCATTTTCCACTACTTTGATCTCCAAATCTGCCTTGGACACTTGGTTGTTCCCTGTAATGACGCACACTTCCTTCCCGGCGTACAGACTGGTAGACTCACATACGTGAGATGTATCAGCAGCCTTAAATTGGGACAAAACTTCTATTGACTTGGCTTTTTTCCTGGGAGATATACCTCCATCTTCCAGTTCATCTCCCCCTATGTGACGAGCTGTTAATTTTTCTACAATGTGAGAATTCTGGAAAAATATAAAGCAAGAATTAGGCAGATTATATTTAATTTTCATTTATGATTTAAATTAGTAATTACCAATTATTACTTTTGTGAGGACAAAAACTGGCCTCTTTAAAATATATGTAGCGTCAAATAATATGCATTGAGTATTTATTATTTACAACTTATATGAATATAATATTAAATGATTAATTAATCAAGGCAGATAATTGCAATTAAATTAATAAAAAGACATTAATCTATAAGTAAGGAGTAGAATCCAACGAAAAAAGAAATGGTTTTTTACTATAAAATACAAACGTATACTGTAGATAAATGACATATCATTAATATTTTTTTGTTATATATTTAAATATATTGAATACATTTATGAATAAGTATTTTTTTTGCATAACAGGTTATTACTTGTGACCGTGCATATATTTTTTAACTAAATTTGGTTACTCATCCTAACAAAATGCTTTCAATTACCTTGGTCAAATCTTGAAATTCTAGAGTTGTCATGCAGTCGTACCACGGTTTATCAAAACGAATCTTTTCTATTCTGGGGAACCTTAGGGTGAATTCAGTTTTAAAAGCATTACTGCGAACTAATTCTGATGCTTTGATCTGGGAAGAAAATGCAAATTAGTAGAGCGATGATATATGTAATTAGAATTATAGCCAATGTCATATGGCAAGTGATTTTTGAGTATGGTATGCGTTACACAAGTAAACAATATGTAATAAAAAGATATTAAAAATATATCACTGTTATTATTAAAATACTGATAAGTTTGCCATTTAGGGGTGTAAGACAGACGATACAACATCTCCCAAAATATTTACGTTGACTTTGGAAAATACCTTTAAGTACCTAAACTGAATAGGTAGAGACCTAAATATTGATGGGGAGAGACTTCACCACCTAAGATTTGCAGACGATACTGTCCTGATTTCTGAGAGCGTGGATGAGATGACTGGGGTGATTAATAATTTAAAAGTGGAATCTGCTGAAATTGGACTTGAGATGAATCTCAGTAAAACAAAAATAATGAAAAACATCAATACTAATGGCAGAATAATACCCGTAGACAAGGTTGACCACTATATATACTCGGGTCACAAAATCACTGTCGATAGGGATAATCAAACCAGTGAAGTAGAAAGAAGGATAGGTCTTGCTCGGGTGGCATTTGGTAAATTTAATTTCACATTTCGAAGCTCCATTCCAGACTTCCTAAAGACGAGTCCCGTCCTTAAATATGGCGCGGAGACTATGACTCTGACCGAGCAGTCTTCTCATAAATTTCAAGTTGCACAGAGAAGTATGGAACGCCTTATGCTTGGAATAAGATTAAAAGATAGAAAAAAAAGAATTGGATCCGCAGTCAAACCAAAGTATGCGATGTGGTGGAAGGGATCGGTTGGTTGATGTGGAAACGGGCAGGCCGTGCTGCTCAAATGTCTGATGATAGATGGACAAAGCGTGTTCTCGAGTAGAGACAGAAGAACAGGAGGCCCTGAGGATGCCCACCAATGAGATGGTCGGAGGATATTCGGAGGTTTGTCGGTAGACAATGAATGAGAACAGTGCAGAACCGGGAAAAGTGGAGACAGGAGGAGGCCTATGTCCTGCAGTGGACCAACATGGGCTGATTATGATGATGATAATTCATATATTATTACTTTTGTTGTAAGACATTCAGATAAAGCATGTGAATGGAAGAGTTCATCAAATTTCTAATTCTCTTTCCGTGGTTTCATCTTGTCTAGTGAATACCTACTAACCAACTCGGCATTACGACAACAACATTATCCATCACCCTTCTATTTCTAATAGACTACAAAAACACTAGTGTAAGAAATGTTAAATAATCTATTCTACGCCAAGAATGCTTGGAAAAAAAGGAGGAACAAAAATGTTTATACCTGCAGAATAATAGAATGTTTAGGTTCAATCCACAGATCGGGTTTTTCTTTGGTCCAACAGATGGAAGCGGGTGGTGCCCCCTTGTCCGGGGACCTCCAGTGCGGCTGCAGCTTCCCGCACAACTCCTCCGTCTCCTCACCACGGAGAGAGAGGGTCACTCTCCCCACTGAGTGAAACAGTGACGGTTCACTACCTGCAATGGCAAACATATATTTAAAAAAATTAAATTGCAGGTTTTGGATTGCATCGCTGCGTTCATCATTAAAGTTGACGTGACACGCTGTAATTCGATCAGAAATATTGTATTTTCAATATCAAAAACATTTTTCATTTTGTGGTATGACATTTTAGACTTGTTTATTTATAAATAAGTGTAGAAATATTGTACGTGAGAATGACACATGGCGACAACTTTAATGTGCGATGTTAATATAAAATTAAAACATGGACTATCGCTGTATTACCTATAAATAAAAAGAAAGAATCTTTTATTAAAAATATATTATTTCAGCAGAGATGAAAAACTAGTCTATTCATTTATAAGGTTTATTATTGGCTGGTTAAAATTACCACTTTACATTCACTATTCTGCCTATTTTTGGTCAGATATCATGGAATAATTGAAGAAATATGGACTTGATTAAACGCCCAAAGGGGTACTTTATTCAAAACATTATATTTTTTTAATATAAGTTTTGAGAAGGGAATGTGGAAATCTATTTCTAAGACTGATTAAACTAAAGTAATCCATCTACAGAGATATCTTTTTATACCTTCTTCAAGGGGAGGAACAGCAACAGCTAACAGAACACTGCTCACTAATCCATGTCTCTTATTCTCAGTATAATATCCTCCTATTATTAAGAGATCTAGCTCATTCATTGTTCCTTCAGTGTACTAAAAAAGAATTAAAAAACATTTAAATATAGCTAGCCACCCGCTAAAGCCATATTCAATTTTCAATTTCGATTTCAATTATGTTGTTAGAATGAAACATTTTGAAATATGACATGAAATACAATAAACATTGTTGTACATTTAAAAATATTATTCACAACTCTCTTCATTCTTTGATTCTGGTAAACGCACAAAATGGGGATATTGGTGATACGCAACTTACCTCGGGTTTTATTTTAAACCAACCACTTTTCCTACTGTTGGGTTTGTAGAGAGACAGCGTATTCTTAAGGACAATCCCTTCATCTTGGTCATCGATGGCCTTGTTCAGTGCGGATAAAACTTCGTCACTAAAACAATGTAAATACTTACATACACTTTTAAAATACCTAATAATTTATTCTGGAGGACCTAGAAAATAAAAGCAGATTTGTATTACCAATCTTGCGTTTGAACTCTTTTGCTATGGATGATCACACCTTCCTTGTCAGTAAATAAAGTATCAAGATGGGTAAGTCTCTTATGTAGAGGCACTCCTGTGAGAACAGCATCATTCAATAATAAAATATCGAAGCAGCAGAAGCACGGCTGATAAAAACTATTTTCTGTCATCTTTTTAACGTCAAATGTCATTCCTGAAAACTTCCAAACATTGTAATAAAATATTTGGTAACCCGAAATATTAAATTTAGGTAAGATTCTTAGTCCTGTACTATTATTTAACAGCGTATTTTTTAATACTCCTTACTTTATATGAAGGGTACAGGATATAAAGGATGAATGAATTCAGTTGAAATGCATTTAAATTACTCCCTACCATATAGTCCAGACAGTAACCAAAATTCAATCCCAATTTAAACCTATTATGGAAAATGAAATCCCAAAATACATAGATGACCTAAATATCAGTAGTTCTAATGGACCAGATAATTTAAGTAGTATAACTATTAAGTCTACTACTACCATCACGCCATTTCTCCGTAGGGGCAGGCAGAGAGAATGGACCACCACACACGTCTATCCTGGCATACATTCTTAGCTTTTTCCACATTCATACATTTTGTCATACATGCCCTGCGGTTCTGTCTGCTTTTGACATGACCAGACTTAAGATTTTGGTTTCTCTGATCATGACACGTCTTCCTCGGTAGTCCTCGTCTCACGTTACCGTTCATTTTCGCCATATTTACTTGTTTAACCATTATTTCGTCGTCCATTCGTTCTACGTGACCAAACCATCTCAGAGACCCTTCCTTAATCTTATCACTTATACTTGACTCAGATTTACACTCTCGCCTGATTTCATCATTCGTAACCCTGTCATACATTGATTTCCCACACATTCGTCTAAGAGATTGCATTTCAACTATTAAGTAATTAAAAATATTTATACTAACACCATTACTATATTTTTAATAATTGTATTATAAACTAATTTAAAATTTTGATTATAGCACCAATTCACAAATCGGTCTCTCCGTGCAAAACTGACAATAATATATAGAATTTCATGGAAATTAATTATCTTTTGTCAAATAACCAGTTTAGATTTAGATCCAATTGCAGTACAAAAGTACTCATCGAATATATACTGGCCTAGATGTGAATGTGAAAACTTTAACAATATTTTTAGATTTAAAAAAAGTATTTGATACTATAAACCATAGAATTTTAATAAGTAAATTGCGTAAAATTGACATAAAAAATGAGTGCTTGTTATTTTTTTAAAGTTAGTTATCAAATAGACTGCAATGTACCAGGATCGGAATTAATGTTAGTAATACTAAGACTGTTATACACGGAGCCTCACAAGTAACGGTTCTTGGACCTTTGATGTTTCTTATATATATTAATGATCTTTAATAATATAGCTGTCCCTGGTAAATTTGTTTCTTGTGCAGACGATACTGCAATAATTGTACTAAGTGATATCTGGGATAATACTGTCAAAAAAGCCAATAAATGTTTAACTATAATTAAAGACTGGTTAGATCGAAATCTTCTCTCACTAAATTTTAATAAAATACCGTTTATTCCATTTTATAACTCAAAATCATCTTCCCCTTCTTCCCTTAATGTAATGTTTCATAATAAATATTGTAATCTTGACATACGTAATAACTGTGAAAAAATTTAGTCTGAAAGGTGCATAAAATACCCAGGAGTAACAATAGACTGTCAACTTAAATGGGCTAATAATCTTGAAGTAATTATTAATTAACTAAGATATTTAACAGATGTGTTTAAACGGTTAAGTATTTATGCCCAGCAAAATACTATTAAAATGGTATATTATTCACTTGTACAGTCATCACTTTCCTATGGAATAATTGGATGGGGGGAGCTTTTAACAACCTCTTGCAGATTAAAACAAACTTATAAATATACAAGAACCTGCTTAATGTATATAGCCTATACTGTTAATCTAAAATAACTTTCATTAATACTGAATTATCGCTTTATTTCCAGCATTTAACAGACATACACTCTTTATACCCCTGTAAGCATTTTTTTTCTTCAACAATATTTTGAGTATACCCAAATACTTGCAGACTGGCTGGATTTTCTCCCTAGGGAGTTGTTCATTAATATGAATGAGAGGGAAAACATTTTCTCTAATGAGAGGGAAAACATTTTTGAGACCAGCCCATAGCAGGTCATAAGCCCTGTAAGTGCCTAGACTAACATATTCCCTTCTCAAAAATGTTTTCCCTTTCTGGTGCAAAAAAATAAAAAATAAAATATTGTTAAATTATCTGGAAAGTAGAGTAAAAATGTCAAATTTTATTCAACAGAAATGTAGATCATGTGAACTGCCGTCAGATGCCATTATTAGTTTACAACACATGTAAATTGACACCCTGTACCCTTCATATCCATAAAACATCAATATTTACATATAAATATTTTGAATTTACCCTTTGAACCGAATATTTTCTTGCTTTTATGCCATCCCATCATCTCTCCATCTAAGATAAAGCTTTGTACCGATGGATTTAATACATCCTGTAATTTTTTTGTGAGTAATCCATCCGAACAGAATGATTCTCCGAAGTTTGCTGTAAAATCAAAACCATTCCTCGAGAAGTATTTAAATTTTTTATCTTTCATATGGATTTGGAACCGTTCTCCGTCAAATTTCATTTCAATAAAGTACTGTTCATCTTTTTTAACGGTTTTTCTAATTTTAGTGATATCCAACTTTTCTGATAACATGGGGCGGAACGGTGAAAAGAGTTCTATTTCAATTTCATGCAGTCTTATACTTGGACTGTGAAGTGTCGCACATACCTGGAATATTTGCAAATGTTTCTAGTCAGTTACACAACAGCAAAAAGGGTCACGTAAAAGATATATCCGATGGCATCTTACTTTGGACAGACTGTTGCAAGAGTCGTACAAGTCCGGAGCGTCAGTATGGAAGCAAGTTAATATTCTCTGTTGCCCAATCGAAAGGTTGAGGTCTTTTAAAATAATTCTAATCAGCCATTTTTGCTGCAGAGCAGTCATATTGGAAACGAATTTTGTGAGTTCTTCATCTACACTCCCTGTAATATAAAATGCAAATTTTTCCATCATCAAAATTCAATACTACTTGTATGGAGACCTTTTAGCATATGAAGTAAATAACACTTAACTAAATGTTATTAAATATTTGTATATAACCACTTACCGACTTTTCTATGACTATCGGTTTCGAGACATACCCGTCTCTTCGTCAGGACACCAATTGAACCAACATGCGAAACCCACTATACATTTTCACCATAGTTGTTGCACAAAAAGATGAAACCAACACAACATGCATTTTAATAAGCACATGCACTGATTATATTATGAAAATATTCTATGTTGTTTGATGAATAGTTGAAAAAAGGGTAGAGGGGATAGAGGGAGGAGATGAGCTTAATGGGTTTAGGGTGACCATTACAGTGGAAAATCGTATAAAGGACTATATCGAAAACTTGTTTGATTATTGATCAAAGGAACATTATTTTTTAAAGCTTTTCTAATGTGAAATATTTCCATATTATTTACTTTTAACCCTTTATTATTTGTATGTAAGATTTTAACTCCCGTATTTTTATTGAAGTCACAATTTAAATTGATTGGCTGATTTGCGAATTCGGAGAAATTATTATTGTGAAGACACCTCATGTGTTCTTTAACACGAATATCAAAATTTCTTGATGTTCTTCCAACCTAAACTGAAGGACAAGAATTGTATTTTAATTGGTAAACACCTGAATGATTTAATAAACGATTTTTATCTTTATTATTAAGCAATTATTTATTAATATTGTTATTTGTACAAAAAGCAGGTTTGATATTATTTTGTAATTCAATCAGTGCATGTGCTTATTAAAATGCACGACGTGTTAGTTTTATATTTTTGTGCAACAACTATAGTGAAGGTGTATAGTGGGTTTTGCATGTTGATTTAATTGGTATCCTGACGAAACCGGTAGACATAGAAAAGTCGGTAAGTGGTTATATACAAATATTTAATAACATTTAGTAAAATATTTGACCACAACGGCTTTATATATTAATAATAAATAACACTTGTTTATTTATATATAAATATGTGTACTTTTTGAATAAACAATGATTTTCTTTACGCACTTGGTTTATTTTCTGCATTGAATTGTGCGATCCTGTCGAGGCTATCATTAACATCTTTAATGGAAAGTGTTCCAGTAGAACTGCATCTCGACTTGAGGACGTAGAAGGCTACATCTCCAAAATCCGCGATCATGCTTTGTGAAGAAGTCGGCGCTTTATAATTAATTAGCTTGTTCGCTTCATGTCCTTGCTTGGGAAGATTAAGAACTCGGATGTACATTTTAGCGAGTGCAGTTTCTTTTATTCCATACGCACTCCTCTCTCGTTCACATTTAGGTAGCAGCATTCTCAAAATTGGATAAAAATCTTTGCCCTAAAATACGTGTTTAGTTGTATTACAGTTTTAATTTTTAAAAGAACAAGAGCTGAAGAAAATTTGTATCTCACTAAACACAAGTTTATAGTTTAAATTTCGTAAAGAAAGATTACGCCTAAAATATGCAATGGCAAAAATTAATCATCAAAAGGAAATTTTTAAGAATCCCAACGATAAATCCTGATTGAAATATTTTTTTCATCCATAAAACCACAAACAGTAGAAGCTCTCTTACTCCCGCCGCCGCTTTAACCAGCTTCTTCTGGGAATGACTCGCGCCTAAAATATACGCGGACAAGTAGCAATGCTGAAATGTCCTGATTGATGCTTTGAAAACAATTAACATAAAGAACGTAATTTTGATGGTTGTAGCATCATTTGATGAAACACCAAAATCTACATTTGTCAAATCGTGGAAGAAAGCATGGCCTGACATTAAAGAAGTTGTTAAATCAAGTTTGGAGGACACTTCCTTGGAAAATGATTTCCTTGGAAACAAACACAGAACCTGAACCAGATGACAATGCAACTTTGCTAAAAGACTTAAAACTTCCCGAAATGAGTGATTTTCAACTTCGAGATGTTCAGGAATGGGTTCTTGAAGGCGATGACCCTCTTGAAAATGAAATGTTGAATGATGACGAGATGGTACAGACTGTTATCAACGAAGCACTAGAGGATGAGGAAGTGGACTGTGAGGAGTACGAAGAAGACAACACGGTTAGCCACGACGAAGGAAAAGAGGTTCTACAGGTGGCGGCGATGTACATTCAGCAGCAGAAGGATTCAACTGCAGTAGATGTAATGTTCATAAAAAAATGGAGGGACTTCACTTTTAAAAAGTCGATTCAACACAAGAAGCAGCATAAAATAACATAATTTTTGTGATGTGTGGCTTTTTCCTGTAGATATTTTTTACAGTTTGTGAAATGTTAATTTTTAATGTGCGAGTTTCTAATACAGAATAAAAGTTCCGTTTTCTTAGTGTTTTGAAAAAATTGTGTTTTTTTTCTTCCTTGCGAAAGTGTTTTTTTAAATGTGTTTTTCACTACCCTCTCTTTAACCGGCTTTTTCGTAATCCAGCCCTGGGTCGGTCCCATCAAGGCCGGTTAAGAGAGTGTCTACTGCAGATACTATACTAATGTTATAATTTCATATTCCCTTCTCAAATTTTTTTTTCCAAATCGTTGCAATAAATTTTATTGTAATTTTACATAAGAATTTCTTACCATATTTACGGATTCTTTTTTACGGAACTCATCAATGTATTTTCTCAAAATATCTACTCTACTTTTGATTACTTTGGTATTTTTAATTTTTTCACAGAGATCGCAGAATTCTTGGAACAATATTTGACTTGCGAAGTCTCCACTAGAAGCCTGGTTCTCATTCTGTAGACTCATTATAGATCTCTTTCAAATTAGAACACGAAATCTGAAAACATAAATAATTTCAATAAAGTAAAACAAAAAAGTAATTGGAGAAAATATTTTATTATCTATAATATTTATAAAGCTTCAAATTACAATGTATTTATTGAGGTACATTCTTGCAAGATCTGGGGCATCATTTTTATAGATTAAATGTAAATTAAAAGCAATATCCTTAGTTAAATCGAGAATTTCTGGATTCTGAGATACTATTTCTATTTTAACCTGCAAAGCTCGTTTATAGTATTCTGTAGCTTTTTGTATAATTCCTATTTGGTGGTAAGCTCGACCGATATTATACAACGATTCTTGTTGACCATCAGGGCCACGCAACTTTTCGTAATAAGATAAAAATGCGATACCCTGAACGACCAAAATGTGCTTATTGGTGGAAAACTTTTGACACGCCATGTGCGTCATGGTGATCCCCGCAAGTAAGGCGACGAGAGGAACTTTTTTCTCTTCGTAAAGCGTTATATATTCTTTAAGAGCGTACTTGTAGGAACCAGCCATTAAGCAATTATTTCCATGTAACACATACAAGAATCTGTCAAAATTTCCTAGGCGGACTAAGAGCCTCATGAGAAAACGATTGTGCCGGGTGTCATCCACTCTCTGAATCACGAGGTTTAGCATATTCCAAACTTTGGGCTTCTCAGGAAACTTTTGAACAAAATCTCTTACCACATTGTACGCGAAGTAGTAATCTTCATTACGTAGGCAAGCTATTAGACAAGTGAACTCCAAGATACTTCTGTATGGAGTAAACTTTTTACTTCCTAATGCAGCAAAGGTCAAATACTGCATGGTGCTATAGTGCCCGAAGTCTAGAGAGATCTGTAACATCTCTCTAAGGAGTTCCCATTCTGTCTGAAGCGATAGCTGGTTACTAGTCTCGTCAAAGGTTACATCATCAGCCTCTTCCATTTCTTCTCCTCTCGCTTCTCGCATCCCCTTCAAGAGATCCATGCAATCCTTAGATCGGAAAGCGGTGACTTCATCACGATTTCTGATCTTAAAAAAATGACGACTCAGTAATAACTGGCCGACTTTTAAATACCCATTTAGATCACCTATAGATTTGTATATTTGGCATCTTTCATAGAGCAATCCAGTGTCGAGTAAATCAGTTTGTGGGTTCTGCTCTAGAGCCAAACACGCTTCGTCCAGTCGATTACTGTCCTTAAGGATTTTGGATAGTTTCATTCTAGCTTCCAAGTGTTGCGGTGCAAGGCGAATCACAGTTCTGAAGGGTTCAATAGCCTCTTGAAAGCGACCGAGGGCAGTGAGGCTTTGTGCATATTTCAGCCAAACAGCCGGCAAGCTGAAGCGAGAACTCCTGACTAAAGGGTTCAACAGTCGCAAAGCGTCCTCGTGTCTACCTTCTCCGGTAAGAGCTTCTTCCACATCCAGGAATATGTCTCCAGCTGTTTCTGCATCTTCCTTCTCTAGAATAGTATTGATGAGGGATTCAATAAGGTTATAAGCTTTTAAATGTATGAGGCAAATGGCAAGTTTACTACGCAAGTCTATGGGAAGTTCATCCGGTATGGTACAGGAAACAATATGAGTTAACTCTTCCGTGACACCTTCTTCGCAGACAGTTTGTACTTCGGCTTCGATCTCCACCCCTCCTCTATCTACGAGGATGTTTAAACATTTCTCATACTGTTTTGTAGCTAAAAGAAGTTCCAAAACCAAATTAGTATCCTCTAGAGAAAATAATTCGGAACATTTCTCGTAGGCGATGTTCATGGCTTGCTGAGCTTTAAATATCTTGTTGTCAGCGTGATATTGTCGAGCGACCTTCTTGGCTATATCCAGGATAGTGGCTCCATCAGAGGGAGGCAAGATGCCCAAGAGGCGCATGTAACACTGCTGCGAAGTCAGGTTGAATGAGGGCGATATGAGTCCCTTCTCTTCCAACTCTTTCATGACTTCAATTCTTTTCAAGTGGTAAGGAATATGCTTGGGGTTGCCATTTATAGCTCTGGTGTAGCAGATAACTTCCTGTTTGGGATCTCCTCGTTCCTTGGACACAGCGGCGAGTCTCATCCACTGGTCAGATTCTGTGGGACTCAAGTGTGCGGCTATCAAGGAGAACTGTAAAGACTTCTCTGCGTCTTTTTCGTATATCTGAGCGAGGGTGTGGAATGGTTCTGCCGCAGTAGGAACCTGTCGGATAATTTCATAGCACATCTTCTCGGCCAGTTCCTTCTCTCCGCGAGCGTAACGGAGGTTAGCCTCTCCCATGAGACCCGACAGCGCGGGAGGCAGTTGGCGCCGGTTCCTGCGAGTAGTTTTAGCAGCTCGGGCATCTTCCTCCGATGTCTGGGTATTTTTACGCCCCTTAGAACCACTCGGCTGGTCAGTTCCCAAAAAGCCTTTGGAAGAATTCTCATCTCCACTTTCGTTGTTTTCTTCATCTTCAGCATCATTACTTTCACCCCATTGTTGAGAATATTCAGCGAAAGATAACTCACCATTCAGAAATTTATTAGTGAGCTCTCTTTCTAATTCATTTTGATCGTTATCGAAACCGACCTTCTTTTTATATATTTCCATTTACGAATATAATCAAAGCTGTGCTAATGGAAGACAGTCAAACCTTCGACGATTAATATCTCACCTTATTCTACGAAATTTTAAAATCATATAGGTTAGAAGATGAAATTTGATAAATCCAGTTAAACGTTTGAATTCAAAACAGCAATTTCACATTACTACTTCTGACTAATCTGTTCAAAACAAATCAAACAATTGACGCAAAGATTAAAAATTCAAAATACTCAAAAGGCTCAAAAACCCAAACCCAAAACATTCAAAGCATGACACCGTTTTTGACATTTCCTGTTATTCATAGAAAATGGCGAGCCGAAGCCAAGCGGGCACGTTTTGGCTATTCTGTGTGATCGTATATCGGAGTTCAATATTTTTCTATGAATTGGCTGATTATCATTATTTTATCTGTGACTTTGACGTCTGACGTTAAATTTGTGTGCATTCTGTGCTTTCCCCGCTATTATACCCGACCCAGTGATTACGAAAATATTGACGTACTTCGTTGAATAACTAATTGAATATTTTAACTTTAATATAATAACTCCTATCTAGTGAGGTCCCTATATCACCGGAAAACCCCATAATTAAGAATATAAACAAATAAGTAAAGAGCCATAAAACATAAAAATAATTTACCATGGAACCTAATGATTGTCAATTAGGACGTTTGAATATTAAAAAAATAATTTGTTAATTTATTATAATGGGTACCCACAGTAATGGGAAATTAAAATGTTTTAGCTGTTCATTAGGTATTAATTATTACTCTACAAA
Source organism: Micrasema longulum (assembly GCF_059751315.1). Classification (NCBI taxonomy): domain Eukaryota; kingdom Metazoa; phylum Arthropoda; class Insecta; order Trichoptera; family Brachycentridae; genus Micrasema; species Micrasema longulum. The sequence continues at coordinate 10,978 of NW_028279587.1, read as the reverse complement.
AAAAACGTAATTATTATTATACAAACTCTATTCTACAAACTATTCTACAAACAAAACGTAATTGTGGTAAATGAGGTATATTAGCTCGATTTTGATCAAAGAATACTTCAGAAAAAGTTTCTTCGATTTCTTCCATAAGAGTCATATAAACTATCATCACATCACTTAGAAGTTGATCGTTATTGTCTAATTCACTTTCGGAATAGGTTGAGCTGCTAAGTCTCCAAGTTTCTCGGTGAGGTACTATTATTTCTATATCACTTTCACTATCCGTTATCATTTTGAATGATATATTTTGTAAATTTATTCACAATAAAAAGGACGCTTTGCAGAGTTAAATTGTTTGTTAGAGTAACAAAGTAAGATTAAAAATATATATAAATGTAAAAAATATGTAATTTACCACAGCTGTTTGTAATTTCGGCAACTGTTGTCTATCTCGCTCAATCCATTATGCGTGAACTAGCTATTAGTGAAACGGAATATTTTTCTTGGAAGAGATATCAATTTGTGAGACAGTTGCACAAAAACTTTTTTTATTTTTTATTATATTATTACAACTACCAAGAAATAATATAACTTCTTAGTACATTTACCAGTTATCTTTAAGTTTCAATCTAAATAACTCCCTACAAACATTTGGACATACTCTTAAAATATTGTTGATTAAAAAACTTGCATAAAAAAATTAAAGTGTTTTTAGGCATTACCTAGGAGGTGAAATAATTTATCTAGATGAAACTCACCGACATCAATAAAGGTTTGATGCCGCCCGTCAATTAAAAAATGCGTTTGTAGTGTCTAGAGTCGATTATTGTAATGGTATCTATGCAGGTCTGCCAATGAATTGTACCTAGAATGTACCTTCGGGGTGGTACTGAATGTAGAGTTCACGGGTTTGAAATTGAAGGCCATGAAATCGTACAAATGTTTGATGTGCCACATCTTTTGAAGGGATTTAGAAATAATATGCTAGTAAAAGATGTACATTTTGTTCAAAATTCTGTATCAAAAATAGCAAAGTGGTCCCATATTGTACAATCATACACCTACGATCAAGCAAGAGGGGAAGACTTTTTCCAAATGCACAAATTAACAGATTGTCATATTTTCCCCGATAAACTTAGAAAAATGAAGGTCAAGGTTGCTGCTCAGGTGTTCAGCAGGACAGTAGGAACTACCATGAAATCTTTGGCAGATACTGTGGATGATATTGACGATGGGGCATCACAGACTGCTGATCTTATCTTATTTATAAATAAACTTTTCGACAGTTTAAATGGCAGTTCTTTCAATGCTGATAGTATTATTTGTAAATACCGTTGTGGAGTCAGATTAACATCTCCCCACTGGAAATTTTGGCAGGAAGCTATTTCCATCTTAAAATCAGTAAAATTTGTAGATTCCTAAAACCAAAAAATATCAATACCACCTACAGTGCGTAACTGGATTACAACTCTGGAAGCAATATCATATTTGAGTAATAAATTACTTACATGTTATAAATTTACTTTTGTGCTTCCACGTAACCTTAACCAAGACCCCATTGAAAACTTTTTTGGCATGGTAAGAAGTCAGGGTGCACGTAACATTAACCCCTCTAGTTCAAATTTTATAGATGCTTTTAAGTCGCTTCTCATATCAAACTTATCTCATACTCGCTCCATTGGAGAAAATTGTGAAAATGATGACGGTGAAATTTTAGATTCATTAAAACTTTTTTTAACATCGGACATCGAAGTCACTCCTTACCAACAAGTTCTTCAAGACAGAAAAGTAGTCAATATGTTGCGGTTTGTAAATATATAGCTGGTTATGTGGCAAAATGGGCTCTATCTAAATTTGGATCTTGTTGTGAATGTAGACTGGATCTTAAATCTGAAATACAGTTACCGGGGCATAGTTTAATAACTTCTAGGGCATGTGGTCCAAATACTTTAATCCACCCAACAATCAAAATCTATAAAGTTTTTAATACCATTGTCAATCACTGCAAAAATAATTTACCGATTATTCGCCATAAGTTTCATGTTATGTCGAGTTTGAAGGAAATAGTACTATCTAAATTAAATCTAGCATGTTTATCTTGTCCAGCACATAGAGGCCATCTTTTTGATTTTATTGTTAACTTAGTATTATGATTATATATTTTTCTTGGTGTAAACAAATGAACTTTCTATTAACTGGGCGAAAAAAATTAGAGTCTTGCATTGTTGATCCTCTCAAATTACAAGCTAGAAAGTCTTATAATAAAAGACTTAAGAATAAGAAGCGCAGACAATAGAGTAGATACATGCATACCCTTTTCTTCTTACCTGCCATATTAGCACTTCATTTCATTACTTAATAAGCTTATAAGTGCTTCCTTCTTGTTTTATTCCTAAGCAGCAGCCTAGAAATGTCAATGTGAAATAAAATAAATTATCCACCATTAATAATATTCTTTTGTTTCAGAATGGTGATTGTTGATGCCATGGCTCTTAATCTGCACGAAGAAAATATTTTTCATCCAGGAATAGCAGGGATCCAATGCTGATCACAATGCTGAACAATTTTTAAATAATACTCAATTGTTATTTTTGATAATCCAATATACTAACCACACATGTATATAATATTATTTTATAAGTGTCAGTTTTCTTTCTCGATTCTTTCTGACGCATATAATAGAATCGATTGATTTATTTTAACAGTAAAATAAAACTATTAAAAATGTTTTTTAAAAATTTTATTTATGTATTCCTATTCCATAATAAATTTATTGTGCAATATCAATATAAAAATGTTTTTTTAAATACAAGACAGAAAAATTAAATTGCGTGCTAATACTTGTATTTAATTAAGCAATTTTGTATTGATATTGTACAATAAATATCAATATATAATGCAACGCAGTGATTTGAATTTTCGCGCCATCGTCAAGCTTCTTGTATGCCACACTAGACAGCGCTGCGATCGACGCCAAAAGTACTTAGATATAGTACCATAGTTTCCTGTCTAAAGATATCTGTAGTCTGTGAATTAGATTGACTTTTGGACTCGCTTTGCTATCGAATGAAAATAATTATAAAATATATTTTTCGAGTCTTAGACCTTACGCATATCTTTTCTTTGTGCTAATACAAGCTACATCTTAATTGTAATATTAACTAGCATGTTTTCATCAATCCAGCGTCGTCTTTGTTTACAACCGCAGGTAAGGATTGTTTTTTTTGCAATATTTTATTGCAATTAAAACAATTTCAAATGATAATTAAATAATAAAATAGTTACATAATAACACACTAAATATTTTCATACAGTAAAATAGACTATTATACTGTTAGATTATGAAATAAAATGTGAAAAACAGGTTACCTAGTCTGTTTCCTTCGGGTAAATAAGTGATAAGGCTAGTGATAACATAGTATAAACTTTTTATTATATAAACCTATGTCTTCATTTTACAGCTGAAACGATTTCAAAGTACATTAATTATCGCAGAGCATAATAATGAAAAGCTGCTTCCCATAACTCAAAATGCCATTTCCGCTGCTAAAAAAATTGGAGGTGATATCTCAGTATTGGTAGCTGGAACTAAATGTGGACAGGTGAGATGTTTTAAATAGCATTAATTACCTATTAATTTATCCAATACCATACTAGTAGCGCTACAGTAAAGTTGTGAATAATCACATTAGAGTCTATTTGTTCACATTAAAAAACAATACAATTTTATAAGTGTAAGTTGTAAATATAATAAGATTTTATAAAAATAACTTTAATCTAAACAGCTCACAGTGTTAAATATAATAATCCTGAAATACATAGTCAACAAAAAATCCCGAACAAGTTTAGAAAAAACATTAATATTTTTTGTCAATTAGGAAGTTCAGCGGTTTTTTGATTTTTTTATTTGTTAATGGTCTCACAAACTAAGCCAAAATAAAAAAAAACTAAAATTATGTATCGCATTATCAGCGCTATGATTTTTAAATTTTTTGTCATTTTTAAATTACTCCGCACGTGACGTCACAAGTTCTTATCGAAGAGTTCGGCTGATAGGTGAGTGGCTTCCCAAAAACCCAAAATCTATCACAACGCTTTACCATTGGTTTATTCGGATGAACTTGTGACACATTTCATTTTTATGAATTTTTTCGTACATTTTTAAGAAACTTCGCATGCAATGAAATGCTCTAATTTTTACCGCATAAGAAAACATTTTTTGTATCCAATTTCCCGTAGCACTGAGCTTCCTCATTGCCATTCCTTAATGTTATTGCTTTTCGATTAACCACATTGAAAACTGTTTTGTTAAGCTTGCCAGGTTGGTATTAATCAAACAAAATATTCAGGGTGAGAATTTACATTTTATTAAAACTTCTCGGTATTATCAATAGAATGACGACGGACTTCAAAAATATTGATACCATCAAAACTCTTTATTGCTCACTAGTTCGACCCCATTTAGAATACACTTCAATTTGGTCTCCATTCTCCAGGACTCATATTGACCATATCGAGTCTGTCCAACACCATTTTCTAAGAAAAGTGGCATAGTTGCTCGGATTACAAAGGGGTTATTATTCCTATTTTGAAATAGAGCAATTATCTGTCTTCATTGGAGAAACGTAAAACCGAGATGGACCTTATATGCACTTTCAAAATACTTAATGCCATAAGTGATGTCCCATCTCTGTTGAAATCAATTTCTTTTCATGTTCCCAACCATGTCACCAGAAGTCAAAATCTGCTATTTATTAAATCTTCTAAGAGCATATTTTGTTTTTATGCCCCAATGTCCAGAATGTGTAGATTAGTCAATTCATCACGCGACTTGGGATTCTTTGGGACAGATCTTCTGGCTTTTCGTATCTCTTTGCGACTAAAACAGTGTGGGATGAAGTTGGATTGGCATGGTTTAGCTCAAAGTTTTATGTCTTTCGTTTTTATGAATATATTGTATACCATTATTATATTGCCCTTGTTTGTCTTCGCTACATAGTTTTATGTTCTTTTTGTTCAGTTTCTTGTATTCATGTTTTTTCATGTAACTGTTGTAATTGGCTTATGTTTTACAGCATTTAGTCAAATGCTTTAGGTCCAATGAAAATAGTAACAAATTGGTAATAACACTAAAATAATAATACAATACATTGACCATAAATAGTAAATATTAATTTCGAAATTTATATTTAGAAAAAATATCACACAGAGGCAAAACAAACACTTTTTATAAAATATCGCCTTCCACATACTGCCTCAAGTAGTATTGTTTGAGACACTCAGTTTTGACATTAGGTAGCACACCGGTAGTCTGTTGTATTTACCACAAACGCAGTACAGGAGAAACCTTAAACCCTACTTTGTAGTCCGAGATTCAGGTACGTGCAGATTATGATTTTGATGCATATTATACCTTACTAATATATATTATATTATAATATATACTAGTAAGAGAATTGTTATATATGACTTGAAGCAGTGTTTTTGAAATGTCTTAGACGTGTGTTTTCACCGGTGTACCGTATATATCTCTATTTCATATTGAAAGCGCCAACCCCTTCCTGAAACTGTTCATAAAGACTAACGTCTTTCTTTTTTACTACTAAGAATAAAACTTTGAGCATTTTATAGGTAGCGGAGCAAGTGGCCAAGGCCGCGGGCCTGTCCCGAGTCCTGGTAGCCGAGAGTGAAGCCTTCAAGGGCATGACGGCGGAGGCGCTCACCCCGCTGGTGCTGGCCACCCACAAGCAGTTCAGCTTCTCCCACATCCTGGCCGGAGCTAGCGCCTTCGGGAAGGCCCTCCTGCCGCGAGTGGCGGCAAAGCTCGATGTCTCTCCCGTGTCCGACATCATCGGGGTGAAGGATGATAAGACTTTCATCAGGGCAATCTATGCGGGTACTTTTTTATTAACAAATTATATTGTTCACCGATAATAGAAACTTCAAGAAATTTAAAATTGTGTTTTTTAAAAGTTTTTATTAGTTTGAATCCAAAAAAAAAAAACAAGGTACGTAATTTAACTTACGTATATGTCGCTGCCAAATAGTTAAATCACCCACTCGATAGAGCTGCTAGGCTGATTATTAAATTCCGGCACTAACCTGAATGGCTAGGCTGTTCGTTGAATGAATTAAGATAACTCAACGTTCAACGTTTTGGCTGGTCGTAAGCTAGCCCATTGGAAACGGCCGAACCAAAAGTCGTCGGGTTAGGTTAGGATACGTTTTTTTAAGGATTAAGTTAAGGAAGTTAAGTTAAGGATTAATTAATAAGTAAAATTAAGGATTAGGTTAAGTAAAAAAATATATTTTTTTAAATTATTTAACTTAACCAAACCTATTCTAATCTAATCTAACTTCACATAACGAAATGAAACTATTATTAATATTGTATTACAATTAAAGAGGCTAAGTGACGTTCAACCCCTTTGTTAAATATTGACAGGCGCAGTGGCGCAGTTGGTTGGACGGCTGGCTGAGAAACTGGCGTCGCGGGTTCGATTCCCACCAGTTGCAGGAAAAAAATCAAAGAATTTTTTTTTCTCAATCGGTCTAGGTATTGTGGTGTATTTTTCGTTGCCTTCTTCCATATCCCCTATTTATATCCCACCTGCTGACAAGCCTCTGATTAGAGGCTTAGCGAATTATTTAAAAAAAAAAAAAACCTTCATTCAATGAACTGCCTAGCCGCTCTATTTAGTGGCTGATTTAACTATTTGACGGCGACATATACATATTAATGTTCATTCAAATCTTCTGCTATGTATGTGTATGTTTTCATATAAATCGTTCAAATGTGTGTAATCACATAAGCAAAAAAGTGTATATTTACTTGGCTCACTGACAGACACTAACACATTAACATAGACTTATTAAACATTTAGATGCTCTGTACTTCTAATTAAATAGGACAACATGCACATATTTTAAATACCTACATCGCCTCATTTAACTACTATTATTATTTATGTTTAAAGCATTAACTTTGTGGTCAAACATTTCAACTAATGTTAGTAAATATTAGTATATAACCACTTACCAACTTTTTTAATCTACCGGTTTCGAGACGTGCCCATCTCTTTGTCAGGGCACTCACTACACCAACATGCAATATTATTAATATTTTTTAATTAAGCTTAGTGCATGTTTAGACATGGTGGTGTTTGCATCTCTATAAATCTGCATGTGATTTATGTATTTTTGAAAATACTGTATGGTGAAGGTGGAGGTGTATTTTAGTATTTGCATGTTGGTGTAGTGAGTGTCCTGACGAAGAGATGGGTACGTCTCGAAACCGGTAGGCTAAAAAAGTCGGTAAGTGGTTATATACTAATATTATTGATGTAACTATTATCAATTTCTTTTTGAAATCTACGTCCTATGCAAAAAAAAAAAAAAACAAAAGTCATGTTTATTTATTAAATTACCATGAATGTTTATTAGTAAAAGAAGAAAAAGCAGAATGTGAAAATCCCGAATAATTTTTATTCTGTTTAACATCATTGAAATTCTCTTTAAAGATAAAATCTTTGATGGGCGGACATAAGAGTGTAACTGCAAAAGTTTAACTTTTTAGAGGAGAAAAAATTACTATCATGAACTTCATTATTTAGCTACAGAAGTCCCATTTCGCAAAATGGGTTATTTACAGATCATTCCATCTGTGTAACTAACCACATTGGAGTAATTTGAACAAATAACTGAAATATACCAGATATTCTACTTGAACCATTAAAGATGGGACAGAAATGAGTCTACTTTTACAACTAGAACTAACTTATACTATTTGTACCACTCAATGAATGATAGAAATGAGTCCACTTATATTACTGAGACCATCTTGTGCTTAGCTATTTTATAAAACCAAAGTTTAATAGGCACAGAGTTGTTCATTTATGTTTTGAGTAGTTGTATAAGTGTACTGTTAATATCGATGCAGGCACACACAAGGAACATTTTCTTATATAAATCGTAAAATTAACAAAAATGCTGTTATATTTATAATCTTATGTCCGCTCATCAAATAAATATTATTTGGTATTACGTATCTAAAATATTCGAATACATCGATACTGGAAGAGCTCCATATTACAACTCGTCTATCAGTGGTGTGTTTGAGAAGGATACTGTCTTTCTTTGGACATATTGCTAGACGTGAGCCAGACAATCTAGAAAAGGCAATAATGTCTGGCTGAGTTGAAGGTAGAAGAAGCCGGGGTAGAATCCCATGTAGATGGACCAAATAAAGGTGGCTACGGGGCTAAAATTCGATAAGTCAGTTAGTCGGGCTGAGGACAGACTGGAGTGGAACAGACTAATCGGAAGTGTTCATGGTGATCACGATCTTCAGCATTGAGGGACTGACTTGGAAGAAGAAGATCTAAAATATTGTGTATAAAATTTCACAACCTGTCCGCTAAAGTGAAATTATCTATTTGTAAGATAAATAAGATAATTTCACTTTAATGGACAGGTTGTGTTCTAAAATTCCTCATTGTTAGTTACAGTATTGTGATTTGAGACAAAAGTTCAAATCGGTCCAATTTTGTGTGATAAAAAACCATTGATTTTATGAACATTTTATGAAGTCGACATCCGTAGGTGTAGGCTCATGTAACGCAGCTTCAATATCTGAAAAAAGTTGTATATATATCTCAATTTCGGTTATGGTGGCGCATCGGTCACAAAGTCTTAATACCACTAATATTTTTATAATATTCTAATTATGCATTTGCTGAAATTTGAAACTGTTTTTTCTAGGGAATGCAATCCAGACTGTGGAGTCCCTGGATGCCGTGAAGGTAGTGACAGTACGCGGCACATCCTTCGAGCCTTCTCCCTTAGACGGAGGCTCCGCTGCGGTGGAACAAGCGGCTCCCGGAGACTACAAGTCTAGCCTCACCGAGTGGGTGTCCCAGGAGCTCACCAAGTCCGACCGCCCCGAACTGACTAGCGCCGCTAATATCGTGTCCGGCGGTAAAAAGATTCTAAATAATCATATGAGGTTTCAGTATTATCTATAAGGTATATTCGCTGTCTACTCCTTTAAACGCTTATCCGCACCCGATTGTGCATAGGGATCTGTACTGGTACACTAAACGCATCGTCTTTACTATATAAAATATTCTATTAATTATTTATAAAGTTTTTATGGTTATTAACATTTGTGTGATTTGCTTATAATGTATTTCTCACTGGGAAATCCCATGCTGAGAAATAAATGCATTTCAAAAGTTTTTTTTTTTTTACGAAGAACTGTTGTTTTAATGTAAATTGGGTTGTGGTCCCGTGGCTGGTGTTGCGGACTCACGGATCAAAGGTCCGAGGTTCGAACCCTACTCTACCCCAACTTGATTTCCATTTTCTAATAGTGAGTAATTTACAACTCGTTGAAAATGGCCACCAAAATTGAAATATTTTGGTAAATTATAAGAACGCTAATATTTCCTTTTTATTTTAAAAAAAAATTACAAAAATTAATATCCAATAATAATGGTTTATCAACAATTTCTTTATCCAAATGTTTTTGGTAATAGTAATGCACAGATAATATTTAACCCAATATGTTTCGCTGTTACCAAAAGACAAATTATGGTTTCAATTTTTACTACCTAGGTGACCATAATTTCTTGTTATATATTGTGGGGTAATTATTACAACTTCAAAATCAGCATTTTTTAATTACCCCGCAATATATTTTATTAATTAATGTTTTTGTTGAAAACTGTATGTTTGTAGACACATATTACTTTTTTTTTTAAACATTAAAAATAATGAGTCCTCACTGAGGTAACCCATTTATCTATAAATTTTCCTCTGTTTTTCTCATAAGATAAAAATCTGTTTCATGGAGGCATCAGTCTTATTATTTAGATGACAGTCCAGGGACTGCGAAATATTGCGCAGGAATGGTAGGCAAGGGTGCTAAACGGTAGACCACAAAGCGGACTAATCTTCACTCAATTTCCCCTTCTCTCAATTTACCCGAGAGTAGCTATCGAGTCGAAAGCACTTGTCCAAGATTCTGGTTCAATTTCATATTTTTCATCCGCCTGGGCACCGATGAAGAATACACATGGTAATCAATTAATTAGATATTGAGAATCTTCCTTAAATCTAAATTGTTTTTTACTGAGTCGGTTACTGAGGATATACGCAGCTACTCTGGTGCATGCGAGTAGTAGTTGTGCCTATACTTTAACTTTATTTAACTCATTCACCACGGTGCTCACATACTTCTGTGAGCGCCTATGACAGTACTGCTACGCGTTGCTCACGGCATATGCGAGTTATTTATTATCGAAAAGGTTTGTAGCTTAAGTATTCATCAGATAAAGTGATGGTAAATTCATGGTCATTAACAAAATAAGCGTTTAAACGAATAAATAAAATACATACATTAGTTTTAAACGAGGGGAGTAGGTTAAAATAAATTAAATATTAAAATAATACCCAGTTTCTAATAATTTTCTCTTCCATAGGTCGCGGTCTCAAGTCTGGAGACAACTTCAAGTTGTTGTTCGACCTGGCTGACAAGCTCAAGGCTGCAGTGGGAGCTTCTCGCGCTGCTGTGGATGCCGGTTTTTGCGCCAACGATTTGCAGATCGGACAAACAGGGAAAATCGTCGCCCCGGTAAGTAGTTAATTTAAACCAACCAATAGAGACTAGACCAGACTTTCTAGACAGACGAAATTCTGTGGCGAAATATCCGAGTGCATGGCTGTATTTATTTAAACACATAATTGTAAAATATTCAACTGTGATCACACCACAAAATGATACCATAAACGTATACTCCTTAATCCCTTTGACATCCCATTAAACATTTAAGTCATTTATCTTACAGGTTGTTTTAAGTTTCCTTGATTGTGTAAATCTGTTACAGGACCTATACATTGCTGTCGGTATCAGTGGAGCCATCCAGCACTTGGCCGGTATGAAGGATTCTAAGACCATTGTAGCCATCAACAAGGACCCCGAGGCTCCCAT